>NW_026891116.1:88819-174801 GCF_015708825.2 Lethenteron reissneri
GTTGGGTCACACAGAGACCCATAGACTCACCACACAGAGACCCATAGACTCACCACCAGAGACCCAGACTCACCACACAGAGACCCATAGACTCACCACACAGAGACCCACAGACTCACCACAGAGACCCATAGACTCACCACACAGAGGCCCATAGACTCACCACACAGAGACCCATAGACTCATCACACAGAGACCCACAGACTCACCACACAGAGACCCACAGACTCATCACACAGAGACCCACAGGACTCACCACACAGACAACCACAGACTCATCACACAGAGACCCACAGACTCACCACACAGACACCCACAGACTCATCACACAGAGACCCACAGACTCACCACACAGAGACCCACAGACTCACCACACAAAGACCCACAGACTCATCACACAGAGACCCACAGACTCACCACACAGAGACCCACAGACTCACCACCCAGACACCCACAGACCTCATCACACAGAGACCCACAGACTCACCACACAGATACCCACAGACTCATCACACAGAGACCCACAGACTCACCACACAGAGACCCACAGACTCACCACACAGAGACCCACAGACTCACCACACAGAGACCCATAGACTCACCACACAGAGACCCACAGACTCACCACAGAGACCCATAGACTCACCACACAGAGGCCCATAGACTCACCACACAGAGACCCATAGACTCATCACACAGAGACCCACAGACTCACCACACAGAGACCCACAGACTCATCACACAGAGACCCACAGACTCACCACACAGACACCCACAGACTCATCACACAGAGACCCACAGACTCACCACACAGACACCCACAGACTCATCACACAGAGATCCACAGACTCATTACACAGAGACCCACAGACTCACACAGAGACCCACAGACTCACCACACAGAGACCCATAGACTCATCACACAGAGACCCACAGACTCACACAGAGACCCACAGACTCACCACACAGAGACCCACAGACTCACACAGAGACCCACAGACTCACCACACAGAGACCCACAGACTCACACAGAGACCCACAGACTCACCACACAGAGACCCACAGACTCACCACACAGAGACCCACAGCCTCACACAGAGACCCACAGACTCACACAGAGACCCACAGACTCATCACACAGAGACCCACAGACTCACACAGAGACCCACAGACTCGTTGTTTGCGAATGGCGGCTGTTGTTTGCAAGCCAGCAGGAAGGATTGAAGGTGAACTTCATTTTCACGTAACTTGACGTCACCTTCTATTGACCAGGGTGATGCCGTGACCCCCCCACAATCATCCTGCACGTGACCCCCCCCTCTGCCCCGGGTTCAGAGGTCAACTCGTCGGCGTGGATCCTACACCATGACGACGCTCCTCCTGCTGCTGTGAGTCAATGTCACATTCATCTCCCGTAGGAGTCAATGTCAGATTCATCTCCCGTAGGAGTCAATGTCACATTCATCTCCCGTAGGAGTCAATGTCACATTCATCTTCCGTAGGAGTCAATGTCACATTCATCTCCCGTAGGAGTCAATGTCACATTCATCTCCCGTAGGAGTCAATGTCAGATTCATCTCCCGTAGGAGTCAATGTCACATTCATCTTCCGTAGGAGTCAATGTCACATTAATCTCCCGTAGGAGTCAATGTCACATTCATCTCCCGTAGGAGTCAATGTCAGATTCATCTCCCGTAGGAGTCAATGTCACATTCATCTCCCGTAGGAGTCAATGTCACATTCATCTCCCGTAGGAGTCAATGTCACATTCATCTCCCGTAGGAGTCAATGTCAGATTCATCTCCCGTAGGAGTCAATGTCACATTCATCTCCCGTAGGAGTCAATGTCACATTCATCTCCCGTAGGAGTCAATGTCACATTCATCTTCCGTAGGAGTCAATGTCACATTCATCTCCCGTAGGAGTCAATGTCACATTCATCTCCCGTAGGAGTCAATGTCACATTCATCTCCCGTAGGAATCAATGGCACATTCATCTCCCGTAGGAATCAATGTCAGATTCATCTCCCGTAGGAGTCAATGTCACATTAATCTCCCGTAGGAGTCAATGTCACATTAATCTCCCGTAGGAGTCAATGTCACATTCATCTCCCGTAGGAATCAATGGCACATTCATCTCCCGTAGGAGTCAATGTCACATTCATCTCCCGTAGGAGTCAATGTCGCATTCATCTCCCGTAGGAGTCAATGTCACATTCATCTCCCGTAGGAATCAATGTCACATTCATCTCCCGTAGGAGTCAATGTCACATTCATCTCCCGTAGGAGTCAATGTCACATTAATCTCCCGTAGAAGTCAATGTCACATTCATCTCCCATGGGAGATTACTGAAGCTCAACCCTAACACCGTCGCTGGGCGGGTGTTGGCTAAACCCCCCGCCCGGGACAGATGGGTGAGCGGGTATGAGGCAACACAGGTGAGGGCAGCGGTGGAGAGTTCTAAAAGTCGCTGAGTGCGTAGTTACTGAATGCAGAGTTGCTGAGTGTGTAGTTTCTGTGTGCAAAGTCGCTGAGTGCAGTGTTGTTGTGTGCAGAGTTCCTGAGTGCAGAGTTCCTGAGTGCAGAGTTGCTGTGTGCAGAGTTCCTGAGTGCAGAGTCGCTGAGTGTGTAGTCACTGTGTGCAGAGTCGCTGAGTGTGTAGTCACTGTGTGCAGAGTCGCTGAGTGTGTAGTTACTGTGTGCAGAGTCGCTGAGCGCAGTGTTGCTGTGTGCAGAGTTGCTGTGTGCAGAGTTACTGTGTGCAGTGTTGCTGTGTGCAGAGTTCCTGAGTGCAGAGTCGCTGAGTGTGTAGTCACTGTGTGTAGAGTCGCTGAGCGCAGTGTTGCTGTGGGCAGAGTTGCTGAGGGCTGGATAGGTGAGGTGCAGAATAGATGAGAGCGGGGATAAGTCAAGTGTATGTGACAGTAAAGATAGATATAGCAGTGCCTATAACTGGCGCATGAACAGGAGTAATACATTTACCATGGAAGTGGAGAAGGATGGCAAGCTACCATTCCTGGATGTTTGATCGAGAAGAGACCTAATGGCTCGTTGGGACATTCGGTCTACAGGAAAGCCACCCACACAGATACCTATCTAAAGCCTGACTCCCACCGCCATCCAGCCCAGAATAATTCCCTCATCAAAACACTACACCATAGGGCCCGTTGCATCTCCGACCAGCACCACCTCGCTAGTCAGTTGGAACACCAAGCCCTCAGGATGAACGGATACTCAGACCGTACAGTCCGCAAAGCTGCCTCCCCAGCCATGGGGAGACAACCTTCGGGGGATCCAACCAAAACCATCACTTTACCGTACATAGCAGGGGTTACCAAAAATATTTCCAAAATATTAAACAAACACAAGATCCAGGAGTTACATTGGGGAAACGAAATGACATGTCTCGGACAGTGTTCGTGAACACGTGGCAGATCTAAAACACGGTAGGACCAATACCTCTGCCGTTGCTGTGGGTGCACACGAAAACGATTTTTCCAAGACGGAGGTACTCTGCAAACCTACCGGCTACCTTCAGAGATTTGTTCATGAAGCCATCCAGATATATAAATACAGACACAACTTCAACCGAGAAGATGGGTACAAACTAAGCAATCATTGGAACGACGTTATTAACCAGGTACAGTCTTTACTGACTGTGATGTTTCCATCCTACCTGCTTATGTCAGCTGTTATTTCCGACTCTCTGTGTGTCTCTCTCTCTCTATGCGTCTCTCTTAGATCTCTCACATGCCCTTTGGATTGTACTCTCATGGTGCTAATCTCTCATTAACACTGGTGTTGTCCGCATATGCGAGCATTATACTCTTATGCAGCAATGGAAGCTCATTCAAGCTAATCTCTCTCCCTAATCCCTCTCTCTCTAATCTCCCCCATTAATACGTCTGACGTGCTTGCGTCCGTGAATGGAATTCTTTTCCAGGCCAGACCCCGCTTGCTTGCCCATCGCCACGTATATGACCTTGTTGTAACTGCTCTCTCGCTGGTTCAGCAGTTCCACTGCTGGATTATATTTTTTCCGCCTGAGGACGACCACTTGTGTTGCTATGATTTATTTTATTCTATACCTACGTGACTTTACCGAAAGAACCAAAGCGTTTCGTAGTAATAAAGTGTAAGCAGGTGACTTGTTACCACGTCTCGGTGTGAGTAATTTTAAGGACACTACATTTGGTGTTAGAAGTGCTGACGATCCTTCGCCGGCATGTCCAAAGCAGCAGTAAAATGTAAAAAACCCACCTGTTGCGTCGTCCGACAACGACGCCGAGCAAGACATCGTTCCTCCGACAGCTCCCGTTGCCGGAGGTCCAAGCAACTGCTGCGTCGACGACGTGCTTCAGTCAGCTCAGGAGTGCGTGGCGAGTCCAGCCCAGCCGCCTCCTCCGCAGAGCTGGCTGGACATCGCCGGCCCCCTGGCGAAGATTGCCGTCATCTCTTTGAGCGCATGACGGCTGCGACTTCCGCTGGACACCAGGACACGCTTTCCACCGCTGCCATGACCCACGTGACTGGGGCGCTTACATTTCGGTGGCTGCAGCCGTGCTCCAACCGTCCTTCATTTCGGGCGATCCGCCTTCCAAGGTTGAAGCTGCCTCTTCGCCCTTGCTGGACACTTCCGAGTCCCGATGGCTGCCACCGGTGCATCAGTTCACTGTTGCGGGAGGAGATTGGACGGCTTTTCGTCGTCGATTCGAGGCCGCCTACTCCTTGGTGGGACGGACATCCCGTGAGGTGCTTCAAGCTCTTCCGACGGCCCTCGACGACGACTCGTTAGCCGCTTTTTTTTGCCATCCCCTTGAGCAGCGCCTACACCGAGGTGGCCGCTATGTTTGATCCCCCCGTCTAATGTTCGGAGAGGATTCAGGCTTCGGCGACGGGGAGGAAACGAGACGCCGCTGGCTTACCGCAGTGCGCTCCTCGCCTCGGGGCACGCGGCCTTCCCTCGCACGGACAGAGTCGCCTTGGATTCCCTCGCCTTGAAGCGGATTCTCTCCTTGGCTCGGGAGTTGGGGATCGCCCTCGCGGTGGCAGAGGAAGAAGGCGACCTGACTTCTCTGCAGGTGGCCCACGGCATCCAAGCACACCTCAACCACGAGGACTGGCCGGCAGTGGACGAGCGGACGTGTGCCTCTTTCGCCCGGGGGATCGGACGGAAGGAGCATCGCCCTGCGCCCATCAGCAGAGGAATGGTGCCCTGAGCTGAGCCGGCCGCCTGGGCGTTCTTCCCGGACCTGCTATAGGGGCGGCCGCCAGGGCCGCATCGCCGTCGACCGCCGCTATGGGACCGGCAGGTTCTCGTCGCCTCCGTCCTCCAGCTTCAACACCTCCCTCCCCCTTCCGAAATACACATGCGAGTCCGGACACATCAGACACACGCCCGTTCTTGTCCCATCATCCATCTCACCCTGTGAAAACTCGCACCGTCGTGACTCGTACACAGGGCGTGGGGTCGCTAGTGTGTTGGCCTCGCTGCGTCAAACAGTGGAACGCACTGGCTCATCACGTAGTGGGGGTTCTTCAACAGTGATGGGGTTAATTCAGGGGATCCAGGTTCGTCTGTTGATAGACACAGGGGCCGTGGTGACTACGGTCTCCGAGGCTGTGTGTCGTATGTTGCCTTCGCCGTCCGATCGTCTTGCCGCCGTGGGAAGCGCTTGTGTGGCGGCTAACAGAGGGAGTCTGGCCATAATGGGTCAGATGGGCACCGATTTTATAGGCAGAATGCCCTTGAAAATTCTCATCGACCAGGGTGTATTGAAATGCCATTGGGAAAGCGATTTTTGTTTCCGAACTCCCCCGGTCGTGAGCCATCGCAGAACGCCGTCATTCGAGCGATGGCCGGCGGAACCCTTAAAGTTCCTCCGGGCTCCCAAATGCTCGTTCCGCTGCGATTGCGCAAAGAGTTGCCTGCAACGGCGGGCCCGGAGGAGGGTGTCCTGCTAACCCCTTCGAACGCCGTGTCGCGATCTCCTTCCCTTGCGGGGCGACGGCTATTGTATCCGCCGAGCGGGTGCCGTTCCTACAAGTACTCAATTCGGGGCATGCGCCGGTTGTGATTCAGGCGGTCACTGTCCTGGCGCTTGCCACGGCGGCCCGGTGTTTTGATAGCACGGAGCCATTTCCTGGTTTCGCGGGAAGCGTTGGTGAAGCTGATGAGCCGGACTCCGCATGGTTGGAATCTCTTTGCTCTTAGAAACCCGGACTGACGGAGGCTCAGCGAGCTCAGCTGCGCCAGCTCACACGTGATTTTTTTCGATGTAAATTTCGATGTAAAGCTTTCGTGACTGCAGGGATTCATCTTCTTGGTTCTTTCGGTAATGTCACGTAGAAGGGAAATAATAAAATAATAATAATAAAACATAATAAAATACAATTCTCACGACGTTTCGGCCACAACGCAAGCAGCCGTCCTCAGGTGAAGAACAGGGCTGTCTTTCCGGGCGGACGGGTTCTCCTCTCCCGAATCCAGCGGCGACGGCGCGTGTGGCGGCTGGGGGACGTTAGGCACGCGGCACCGCGGCACCTGAGGACGGGATCGCACGACTCCGCTGAGGACAAACCTCGGCGGGAACACACCTCGGCTCGCCAGACACATCTACGGTGTGGTGATGGAACGAACTCCCGTGGCGCAATGAAAGGCTTGAGGCGCGAGGGATGTACAAAGCAACTCCGCCGAATCCGAGCGCACTGCGGTCCAACGACCCGAATCGCATCAACCGACCCCCTCCAGGGTTTAAACAATTTGGACGACGTGCCCACCGGTACCTGTGGACAGTGCAACCAGCCTCTGTGCCCTGGCACCCACTCATGTGTGGAAGGACGGGGACCCCTCAGCCGCGCATTTGCCAATTGGCGCGAATTGGAATTCTCCCTGGAAGCCTCCCGCGCTTCGGAAAGCTTCTGAAGAGTAAAAGGCACGGAGTCAGCCATTTTGGATTTAGTCCTGTTTGGCGCGGCTCGTAACTGGACTTCAATCGGGGGGTCGTGTTCTCTCCCGTACAGAAAAAAAACGGTGAGTAGCCAGTGGATGGAGTGACATCTGCTATGTCACTATATGCTAATTAATCTCCCATAGGACTCAAAGTTACATAATCTTCAATAGGAATCAATGTACTGTTTAATCTCCCATATGGTTCTATGTGTGTCTCCCCGTGTGTATGTGTGTCTGTCAGTCTGTGTACGTATGTTAGTGACTCCCTAACTGTCTGCATATGTGAGTGTGTGTGTCTGTGAGTGTGTCTGTGTGGAAGCTACCTGGTCTGTCGCTCCGCACGAAGCTTCGGGTCTTCTCGGCCACAGTCATTCCCTCCCTTCTCTACGCTTGCAAAACGTGGACCCCCCTAATGAAACATCTTCACTGGTTCGAAACATTTAGGCTGGCCTGCCTACGATCAATCCTGGGTTTAACCAGGCTGGATTGTGTGAGGAGCTCACAAATCGTCGAAAGATCTGGACAAAGTCCCATCGGTGAGCTCCTCTGGCAGGCAAGGCTGCGTTGGCTGGGTCATGTAGCCCGCATGCCCAGCCACCGCATGCCCAAACAGCTTTTGTTCGGCCGGATTGAGGGGGCTAAACGGGCGCGGCACGGGCTAGAGACGAGATGGAGTGATGTGGTACAGGAGGACGTGGAGCTGAGTGGACTTACCGATGACTGGTACCAGCGGTGTCAAGATCGGCCTCTGTGGAGGAGGCTCGTGAAGGACGCTACTGGGCAGTTGGAGGCAGTCGCCCTCCAACAACAACGGAGGGCGGAGGAGCGATGCTCACAACAACGAGCAGAGCGCCGGGTGGCTAAAGCACAGCAAGTTGGCACAGGTGGTGTATCAGCCAGTCCTCTCAGTCGACCCGTGGCACCTGGGCCTACCCCGTGACCTCCTGCCAGCGGGCTTTCGACACTTCACGTGGCCTCAAGGTGCACATAGCCTGGCACAAGCATCGTGGTGACGTCACCGCCACTTAGTGGCGAATGGCGGTTGTTGTTGTTGTGTGTGAGAGCGGTGGGCGTAGTGGTTAGCGCGTTGCGCTATGAACCCGGCAATCCGGGTTCGATTGCCGCTCACGGCCAACACCAGTCGCGATTATTTGAACCGGTCCTGGGCCTCCCCTAGGTCGACTCGGCCCCAAATGAGTACCTGGCGTGGTGTGTAAACGTCGCCACTGGGGAGACAAAGGCGGTCGGGCGTGGTGCTGGCCACCCACCCCCTCGTGTGCCGTTCCGGCCTTCATAGGTGCTCGCTAACAGCACTTTCCCCAACAGTTTGTTAAGGCTAAACGGGGGATCTTTGTCTTTGTGCCCCTAGGTGTTGGTTGTCACTGGCGCTCTACCCACAGGTACAGGTGAGCGTGAGCGCGCTTGCACTAACGCACGGGTCCCTCTATGCCTGTCTGTGTGCGGGGAGAGGGTAGCAATCATACAAGGGATCCCAGGTTAGTCTCTACGAGTCTCTATGAGTCTCCATCTACCTCTATGAGTCTCTGTGTATCTCCATGACAACCCCGTCCCCCAGCTGGCCGGGTCTCCTCCCTCCTCGTGGGTCTTCGATCGCCACGTGCAGGAGGCGTCGCGTCGCTCCGACGACTTGTCGCGCCGTGTCGTGCGCACCTACCAGCTGTACTCGCGCGCCAGCGGGGCCCACGTGCAGGTGCTGGGCCCACAGATCGTGGCGCGCGGGGGGGACGGGGACCCCTACGGTGAGACGGGGCTAGAGCCACAGAGAGCCACACAGAGAGCCACAGAGAGACCCATAGACTCGTCACACAGAGACCCACAGACTCATCGCACAGAGACCCACAGAGACCCACAGACTCACCACACAGAGCCACAGACTCACCACACAGAGACCCACAGACTCACCACACAGAGACCCACAGACTCACTCACACAGACACCCATAGACTCACCACACAGAGACCCACAGACTCATCACACAGAGACCCACAGACTCACCACACAGAGACCCACAGACTCATCACACAGAGACCCACAGACTCACCACACAGAGACCCACAGACTCATCGCACAGAGACCCACAGAGACCCACAGACTCACCACACAGAGACCCACAGACTCACCACACAGAGACCCACAGACTCACCACACAGAGACCCACAGACTCACCACACAGAGACCCACAGACTCACTCACACAGAGACCCATAGACTCACCACACAGAGACCCACAGACTCATCACACAGAGACCCACAGACTCACCACACAGAGACCCACAGACTCACCACACAGAGACCCACAGACTCGTCACACAGAGACCCATAGACTCATCACACAGAGAGCCACAGACTCATCACACAGAGAGCCACAGACTCACCACACAGAGACCCACAGACTCACCACACAGAGACCCATAGACTCACCACACAGAGACCCACAGACTCACCACACAGAGACCCACAGACTCACTACACCGAGAGCCACAGACTCACCACACCGAGAGCCACAGACTCACCACACCGAGAGCCACAGACTCACCACACAGAGACCCACAGACTCACCACACAGAGACCCACAGACTCACCACACAGAGACCCACAGACTCACCACACAGAGACCCACAGACTCACCACACAGAGACCCACAGACTCACCACACAGAGACCCACAGACTCACCACACAGAGACCCACAGACTCATCACACAGAGACCCACAGACTCATCACACAGAGACCCACAGACTCACCACACAGAGACCCACAGACTCGTCACACAGAGACCCATAGACTCATCACACAGAGAGCCACAGACTAATCACACAGAAAGCCACAGACTCACCACACAGAGACCCACAGACTCACCACACAGAGACCCACAGACTCACCACACAGAGACCCATAGACTCACCACACAGAGACCCACAGAATCACCACACAGAGACCCACAGACTCACCACACCGAGAGCCACAGACTCACCACACCGAGAGCCACAGACTCACCACACCGAGAGCCACAGACTCACCACACAGAGACCCACAGACTCACCACACAGAGACCCACAGACTCATCACACAGAGACCCATAGACCCACCACACAGAGACCCACAGACTCATCACACAGAGACCCATAGACTCACCACCCAGAGACCCACAGACTCACCACCCAGAGACCCATAGACTCACCACACAGAGACCCACAGACTCAACACACAAAGACCCATAGACTCACCACACAGAGACCCATAGACTCACCACACAGAGACCCACAGACTCACCACACAGAGACCCACAGACTCACCACCCAGAGACCCACAGACTCATCACACAGAGACCCACAGACTCACCACAGAGACCGACAGACTCACCACACAGAGACCCACAGACTCACCACACAGACTCACCACACAGAGACCCACAGACTCACCACAAAGGGAGAGTGGTGAGGGAGAGAGTGGTGAGGGAGAGAGTGGTGAGGGAGAGAGTGGTGAGAGTGGTGAGAGTGGTGAGGGAGAGAGTGGTGAGGGGGAGAGTGGTGAGGGGGAGAGTGGTGAGGGGGAGAGTGGTGAGGGGGAGAGTGGTGAGGGGGAGAGTGGTGAGGGAGAGAGTGGTGAGGGAGAGAGTGGTGAGGGAGAGGGGTGGTGAGGGGGAGAGTGGTGAGGGAGAGAGTGGTGAGGGAGAGAGTGGTGAGGGGGAGAGTGGTGAGGGGGAGAGTGGTGAGGGGGAGAGTGGTGAGGGGGAGAGTGGTGAGGGGGAGAGTGGTGAGGGAGAGAGTGGTGAGGGAGAGTGGTGGTGAGGGAGAGAGTGGTGAGGGAGAGAGTGGTGAGAGTGGTGAGAGTGGTGAGGGAGAGAGTGGTGAGGGAGAGAGTGGTGAGGGAGAGAGTGGTGAGGGAGCGAGTGGTGAGGGAGAGAGTGGTGAGAGTGGTGAGAGTGGTGAGAGTGGTGAGGGAGAGAGGGAGTGGTGAGGGAGAGAGTGAGTGGTGAGGGAGAGAGTGAGTGGTGAGGGAGAGAGTGAGTGGTGAGAGTGAGTGTGAGTGGTGAGGGTGAGTGGTGAGGGTGAGTGGTGAGGGTGAGGGTGAGGTTGAGTGGTGAGGGTGAGTGGTGATTGGTGAGGGTGAGGGTGAGTGGTGAGCAGTGAGGGTGAGTGGTGATTGGTGAGGGTGTGATTGGTGAGGATGAGTGGTGAGGGTGAGTAGTGAGGGTGAGTGGTTGTTGTGAGGGTGAGTGGTTGTTGTGAAGGTGAGTGGTGAGGGTGAGTGGTAAGATTGAGTGGTGAGGGTGAGTGACGGTTGTGAGAGGTGATTAGTGAGTGGTGAGGGTGAGTGGTGAGGGTTAGTGGTGAGCATGAGTGGTGAGGGTGAGTGTTGAGCGTGAGTGGTGAGGGTGAGTGGTGATTGTTGAGGGTGTGATTGGTGAGGATGAGTGGTGAGTAGTGAGGGTGAGTGGTGAGGATGAGTGGCGGTTGTGAGTGGTGATTAGTGAGGGGTGAGTGGTGAGGGTGAGCGTGAGTGGTTAGGGTGAGCGGTGAGGGTGAGCAGTGAGGGTGAGTGGTGATTGGTGAGGGTGTGATTGGTGAGGATGAAGGGTGATTGGTCAGGGTGAGTGGTGAGGATGAGTGGTAAGCGGTGAGGGTGAGTGTTGAGGGTGAGTGGTGGGTGGTTAGGGTGAGTAGTGAGGGTGAGTGGTGAGCGTGAGTGGTGAGTGGTGAGCGTGACTGGTGAGGGAGAGTGGTGAGGGAGAGTGGTGAGGGAGAGTGGTGAGGGAGAGTAGTGAGTGGTGAGGGTGAGTGGTAAGTGGTGAGGGTGAGTGGTGATTGGTGAGGGTGAGTGGTGAGGGTGAGTGGGGAGGGTGAGTGGCGGTTGTTAGTGGTGATTAGTGAGGGGTGAGTGGTGAGGGTGAGCGTGAGTGGTGAGGTTGAGTGGTGAGCAGTGAGGGTGAGTGGTGATTGGTGAGGGTGTGATTGGGGGGGATGAGTGGTGAGGGTGAGTAGTGAGGGTGAGTGGTTGTTGTGAGGGTGAGTGGTTGTTGTGAGGGTGCGTGGTGAGGGTGAGTGGTAAGAGTGAGTGGTGAGGGTGAGTGACGGTTGTGAGAGGTGATTAGTGAGTGGTGAGGGTGAGTGGTGAGGGTTGGTGGTGAGGGTGAGTGGCGGTTGTGAGTGGTGATTAGTGAGGGGTGAGTGGTGAGGGTGAGCGTGAGTGGTGAGGGTGAGTGGTGAGGGTGAGCGGTGAGGGTGAGCAGTGAGGGTGAGTGGTGATTGGTGAGGATGTGATTGGTGAGGATGAGTGGTTAGTGGTCAGGGTGAGTGGTGAGCGGTGAGGGTGAGTGTTGAGGGTGAGTGGTGAGCGGTGAGGGTGAGTGTTGAGGGTGAGTGGTGAGTAGTGAGGGTGAGTGGTGAGCGTGACTGATGAGTGGTGAGGATGAGTGGTGAGGGAGAGTGCTGAGGGAAAGTGGTGAGGGTGAATGGTGAGGGTGAGTGGTGAGGGTGAATGGTGAGGGTGAGTGGTGAGGGTGAGTGGTGATTGGTGAGGGTGAGTGGTGAGGGTGAGTGGGGAGGGTGAGTGGCAGTTGTGAGTGGTGATTAGTGAGAGGTGAGTGGTGAGGGTGAGCGTGAGTGGTGAGGGTGAGGTTGAGTGGTGAGCGGTGAGGGTGAGCAGTGAGGGTGAGTGGTGATTGGTGAGGGTGCGATTGGTGAGGATGAGTAGTGAGGGTGAGTGGTTTCTGTGAGGGTGAGTGGTGAGGGTGAGTGATGAGGGTGAGTGGCAAGTGGTGAGGGTGGGTGGTGATTGGTGATGGTGTGATTGGTGAGGATTAGTGGTGAGTGGTGAGGGTGAGTAGTGAGGGTGAGTGCTGAGCGGTGAGGGTGAGTGGTTGTTGTGAGGGTGAGTGGTGAGAGTGAGTGGTGAGGGTGAGTGGCGAGGGTGAGTGGTGATTGTTGAGGGTGTGATTGGTGAGGATGAGTGGTGAGTGGTCAGGGTGAGTGGTGAGGGTGAGTGGTTGTTGTGAGGGTGAGTGGTGAGGATGAGTGGTGAGGGTGAGTGGCGGTTGTGAGTGGTGATGGGTGAGTGGTGAGCGGTGAGGGGTGAGTGGTGAGGGTGAGTGGTGAGGGTGAGTGGTGAGGGTGAGTGCTGAGTGGTGAGGGTGAGTGGTGAGAGAGTGGTTAGTTTTGAGGGTGAGTGGTGAGGTTGAGTGGTGAGGGTTAGTGGAGAGTGGTGAGTGGTGATTGGTCAGTGGTGATTGGTGAGGATGAATGGTGAGTAGTGAGGGTGAAGTTGAGTGGTGAGGGTGAGTGGTGGTTGTGACGGTGAGTGGTGAGGGTGAGTGGTGAGGGTGAGTGGTGAGGCTGAATGGTGATGGTGAATGGTGAGAGTGAGTGGTGAGGGAGAGTGGTGAGTGAGAGTGGTGAGGGTTAGTGGTGAGGGTTAGTGGTGAGAGTGAGTGGTGAGGGTGAGTGGTGATTGGTGAGTGGTGAGGGTGAGTGGTGAGGGTGAGTGGTGAGGGAGATTGGTGAGGGAGGTTGGTGAGTGGTGAGTTGTGAGGGTGAATGGTGAATAGTGAGTGGGAGTGGTGAGTGGTGAGGATGAATGATGAGTACAGTCAATATGCACTGCTGTTATCATACCAGGTACCACCACCACAATATGTACTCCTCTCATCATAGCAGATACCACCACAGCAGTATGCACTGCTGTAATCATAGCAGGTACCACCACAGTCAGTATGCACTGCTGTCATCATAATAGGTACCAACACAGCAGTATGCACTGCTGTAGTGATAGCAGGTACGACCTCAGTCGGTATACACTGCTGTAGCGATAGTAGATACTGCTATCGAGTTGGTAGATACCGCTATAGTAAATACTAAAACAGTCAGTATATACCACTACAGTCAGTCAATACTGCTAGTCAGTATATACGACTATACAGTCAGTACATATTGCTACGGTGAGTAGCTACTAGAGTCAGTAGATACTATTATAAAGTGAGTAGATACTGCTATAGATTTTGTAGTTACTACTATAGTCAGTGGATACACTATAGAGTCAGCAGATACTATACAGTTAGTCGTTACGAGTATATAGTCGGTAGATACTACTGTAGGCCCAGTAAATACTACTATGGTCAGTAGTTATTACAGTCACTAAATACTACTACACAGTCAGTAGCTACTACTGGCTCAGTAGATACTACGGTACAGTCAGTAGATACTACTACAAAGTCAATAGATACCACTTACTCTGTTGTATGTAAGGTGTTGTTAGTATATATACCTACGAGGGGTAAAGATATTTTTTGAGGGGGGGGGGGAGACCACAATTTTCGGAAACATTTTGACATCAACTATTTACCCCACACTTTCTACAACTTTTTGGACTTGTGAAAGCCTCTTATATATTTGTTGGTGGAAAAATGTACAAACAGCCCACCGGGCTTTGACAATACCTTAGTATCTGTGTATATATATGTAAGGTTTTTAAGAAAGATATTTTTCACCCGGGCAAAGCCGGGTACTTCCGCTAGTTCTCTATAAATGGGCGCACCGTTTCATTGCTCGCCTGCTTGTGTGTGCTGGGGTCAAGTTGCGGGTGTATTGCCACCATCCTCCAAGACGCCGTGTACACCGGTCACCCTCTGTAGAACTCCCACCAGAGCTCCTTCTGCCTGCAGTGACGTGACTTCTTCTCTTTCCCACGTGTCTCGCTGCATTTCTTCTGGCGGTTGCTCTCATTCCCAGTCCGCGTGTAGCGGCATCAATGCAGTCACCTGATTGGTCACCCCACCCGTTCAAGCCGACTGTTTTGACCAATCTGCAATGGGCCCATTGATGAACGTAGATCTCGGACACGACGCAGGGTTGAGTCGGTGGGAGACTGCCGGGGACTGCCAGGCTTGGCCTACGAGGTGGTCAGGAGATGGCAGTGTAGCCATGGATTCTTGAATCTATCAGTGTGGAGCTTTTGAGTGCTCCCCCCCCCCCCCCCTCTTATGTAAATGCTGTTTAATGTTTACAATAATATTGTGTTCGTGTCAGATGTTTTGAGCCCTCGTTTTCACGTTCACATTCTTGTTTTTGTGGCATTGAGACTTCATCGGCCACAATCATTCCACTTCCGGACGAAGACCTCCCCGCGCAATCGCCATCTCTCACGATCCTGCAGATATAATGATCCACACTCAGCGCCTACGCACGCCGCTCAATTCATCGCTCCATCTCCTCGCTTGGAGCCGTCTCAGTCGAGTATCTCCCGTTGGATGCCATTCCGGTCCATGTTTTCTTGACCATCGTCCATCATCCCTCTCTCGGCACCCGTCCAGCACAAGCTGCCGGCTTCCCTCAACAGTGTGAACGATGTCATGGAGCTGTGTGTATTATCTAACACTCGTGTTGTTGTCCGTGCGTATGTGCGTTGAACTTCGTTCGCAACACCGTGCGTTGCCATGAACCCTGTGTACATGATCTGACCCTCGTGTCCGTACGTACGTACGTGTGTGTGTATGTGTGTGTGTGTACGTGTCCGTACGTACGTGTGTGTGTGTGTACGTGTGTGTGTGTACGTGTGTGTGTGTACGTGTGTGTGTGTACGTGTGTGTGTACGTGTGTGTGTACGTGTGTGTGTGTGTACGTGTGTGTGTGTGTGTACGTGTCCGTACGTACGTGTGTGTGTACGTGTGTGTGTGTACATGTGTGTGTGTACGTGTGTGTGTGTACGTGTGTGTGTGTGTGTACGTGTGTGTGTGTATGTCCGTACGTACGTACGTGTGTGTGTGTATGTGTCCGTACGTACGTACGTACGTACGTGTGTGTGTACGTGTGTGTGTACGTGTGTGTGTGTATGTGTGTGTGTGTGTACGTGTGTGTGTGCGTGTACGTGTGTGTGTACGTGTACGTGTGTACGTGTACGTGTGTGTGTACGTGTGTGTGTACGTGTGTGTGTGTGTACGTGTGTGTGTACGTGTGTGTGTACGTGTGTGTGTACGTGTGTGTGTGCGTGTGTGTGTGCGTGTACGTGTGTGTGTGTACGTGTGTGTGTGTGTACGTGTGTGTGTACGTGTGTGTGTGTGTACGTGTGTGTGTGTGTACGTGTGTGTACGTGTGCGTGTGCGTACGTGTGCGTGTGCGTATGCGTACGTGTGCGTGTGCGTACGTGTGCGTGTGTGTACGTGTGTGTACGTGTGTGTACGTGTGTGTACGTGTGCGTGTGTGTGTACGTGTGTGTGTACGTGTGTGTGTGTGTACGTGTGTGTGTGTGTACGTGTGTGTGTGTGTACGTGTGTGTGTGTACGTGTGTGTGTGTACGTGTGTGTGTGTTGAACTTCGTTCGCAACACCGTGCGTAGCCAACCGTGCGAATCGGAGGTGCGGGCGGATGGACAACAAAAACGTTGTTCCTTTCACCGTCTCTCAGTGTAATTCCTAGCGAGCATCACATTAAACTTGGACTGTCTGGCACGCAACATATCGGTAGAACATTAAACTTGGACTATCTGGCATGCGACATTTCTTTGCAGCGTCCGAGATGTAGCAGCCAACCTCAAGTCGGCTACCTTAGCACGAGTTTGAATTTCCTTCCGATTCAATTTGAAACTTTACCTGTCACACGCAGCCCACGGGGAATCCGCGCGCGTTATTTCGAGGACACGCCACGGCAAGGTGGAGGAGGCATCCACCGCAGGAGCTGTGCACCTCGTCACGAGAGACGAACACCAAGCCACGCTCACTTGAGCAGGAGGACCACTCTAGACTTTTGACGATGCCCAATTGTCTTCGATGTGTTCATTTGTTACAGGCGATTGAGATCTCAAGAAAAACCACGTTGACAGCAAAGATCAAACAAGGGAAGATGGTCTCTGCATCACCTTCCATCAAGCTTCCTGCAAAACGGCGACACTCACCCTTTGACTGGTTTGAGGGTCCAGATGTCGACACCACTTCTGAATCTGAGGATTAAAAGAGAATCGGAGTTTGTTTTGAGGGACGTTGTTTTACGTTCCATTGTTCTTGGCGAAATGGTAGCCAGGGTGGAGACTTTTAGCCACCGCAGTTCAAATGTTTTGGGTGTTCAGTTTTAAGTCGCTGCTTTTCATCAATTTTCAGAGAGGAGGTGGGGGGGTGGACACTTTCGCCGTTAACACTGGTCAACAACAACAACACAGCATGTTTTTCTGGCCTGGACTTTTGCAGCTGTTCTAGACTAATTTCAGGGTGCCGATTCCAAATCTGATCTCAGATTTGCTCAATCACATCTCATTTTTAAATCCTTTATATTAAGTTCGCTTGCTTGCTTAGGACCGTGCAAATCTTTCGGTCGTTTTTTAACCCACTTCCCGTGATCCAATCGAGCTGACATTTTGCACACAGACTCGTTGTGCGTGACAATGCATTTTCCTGAAAAAAAATTCCTAAATTTTACACAGTTTAGAGAAATTTAAATATTTAATTACCAATTGTTTAATGGTGGCAGACACTCATCTGACCCATAGGTGGCAGCCATCTCAAGCCAGAGGACGAGAGGACTCTAGCCGCCCCGATGCCACGCATATAAAGGATTTATAGTGAAAAACTTTGTTTTTACGGGTTAATTTTTTATGCTATCGGCATACCCCATTTTCATCGATTTTACCCGAAATTAACTCTGTCACTTCTGATTGCAAGTTGTTGCGAGTCAGTGACTGCTTTAGTGTTAAAATATGGTGCTGTATTTTTAGGATAGTGTGTTTATAATATCATTTTATGTAGATATCCACATTTATTTAATATTTTTCTTCTGCAGTTTTTATTGAAAATGCAATCTTTGATATCTCAAAAACCTCATGGGATAGACAAAAACTGATGCCAGATTTGGAATCAGCACCCCAAAATTACCTTAAAACCGTTGGAATACCTCATGCCAGACAAAGTGTGTTGACCAGTGTAATCTTTGAGGAGGGCGGCCACACATTTGAAATTACAGTTGGGGTTGACAGCAGCATGATGATGATTGGGGGGAGGGGTGTTTTCACATTTGTGTATTGTCAGGGGGGAGCGCATGTCAGAGGACCGCGCTAAAGGCCCATCGGGGGCCGCCAGTGGCCTGCGGGCCTTGCAATGAAGAATGAACTGTGCTGAGGTGAAGGTTTGAAGGCTGTGACATTCAAGTGGTGAACAAACCCAACCTGGGTCATTCCGAGTAGGAAACACGTGGTTCACGTGAGTGGCCATGATATGGCCATGAACTTCTAGGTGTGAAGTTTTCGTGACTGCAAGGATCCATACTCTATGGTTTTTTCGGTAAAGTCGCGTGGGTGAAAATAAGAATAACTAAATCACGACGTTTTGATTGCAACACAAGCAATCATCATCACCTGAAGCAATCATCATACCTGATGATTGCTTGTGTTGCAATTGAAACGTGAGAATTTCACTGCTTTATTTTTATTTTATTATTTCCCTTCTACGTGACTTTCCCGAAAGAACCAAGAATAAGATTAGGAGCAGTATAACACAACTGGCAGGCGTGGACTTTCGTGGTAACATGCATTTTGATTGTGAAGTGAATGTTCATTGTTTCTGTTCGTTGCGTGTACGCTCAAAATTAAAGCGCTTAAAATCGCAAGCAATTCCGTGCTTTTTTTGTATTCAACGTAAGGAAATACACTCGGAAAGGTTGTGAGTTTGCGAAACCCGTCGCGGGTACCAACTCAGCCCCTTCACCCATTGTGAACATCATCGCCACTGTCGGAGGTCAATCGTGGTTCCGTCCTAATAGCTTCAATAAGTATAACCCGTAAAAACAAAGTTTTTCACTATAAATCATTTATATGCGTGGCAAGCCGAAGAGTCTTCGCCAACATTGTCAACGCGCGCCCGGAATCTTCTACAGGTGCAGGTCTCCAGAGGCCGGAGGCAGCACGTTCTCCTGTGCTGCTGTTGCAAAGTCTCAGAAGTGTTCACTTGTTTTTGAAGCACTCCCTCCGTATTCACAACAGCATAAGAGAGACGGGGGAGGATGACTGTGCGTGTACATGCACGCTATTGAGTGGCAAACTTTCACGCGACTGGCAAAAAACCAGGACTTGCCAAGTCACATTTCTGCGAAGACTTGGAGATATCCCACGGGAGCCGACCTCCATAAGAGGATGATCTTGGGGGGGGGGGGAACCAGTACAGGTGGCAAACTCGCGTCGTAAAGAATTACAAATGATAACCGTGGCAATCTAGTGATATCAATTTAATGAAATGAAATGCATCAATGCAGGGATATTACATCAAAGCAAGGACAGGTGGCAACCTCGCGTCTTAAAACAAAAATACTGTAAAAACCACACTCGTTTTGGAAATATAGTGGCGTCACTTAAATGAAACTCGATATGACGTCAGCGCGGGGGAGTCGTGACATCAGTTCACGGTGACCTTGGCGTCTTTGTTCGTTTTGCTCACTAGACGGGATTCGAAGCCGTGTCCTTCACGTGTCAAGGGTGACCCACCCTTCCTGTCCTGTCCCCTCGGCAATGCCGCCTCCACAGTGACAACCAACCCCTTCTCTATCCCTAATGAACATCTGTTGCATCACCCAATTCCCTGACCCCCCACCCCTGCCCCCAGCTTGTGCCCGATGTAGTACAGGGACTACCTCTACTTACAAACATTCGACTTGGGAACTTTCAGAGATACGTGCAAACCTGTCCGTATGTCCCGTTACCGCAGTTCAACGATGCGATTGCCCATCACAAGTTGATTTGTGCAGAGATGAAGAGAACAACTGTGCAGACATCTCTTAGTAGGTATTTCAAGAGAATAGAGAGGAAACACGTGCCAAAGGGAATTAGTATCTACATCTGTAGAACGTGAATCAGTGGCATCTACATCTGCAGAACATGAAGAACCAGTGGCATCTACATCTGCAGAACGTGAAGAAATAGTGGCTTCTACATCTGCAGAGCGTGAAGAACCAGTGGCATCTACATCTGCAGAACATGAAGAACCAGTGGCATCTACATCTGCAGAACGTGAAGAACCAGTGGCATCTACATCTGCAGAGCGTGAAGAATCGGTGGCATCTGCAGAACGTGAAGAACCAGTGGCATCTACATCTGCAGAGCGTGAAGAATCAGTGGCATCTACATCTGCAGAACGTGAAGAACCAGTGGCATCTGCAGAACGTGAAGAACCAGTGGCATCTACATCTGTAGAGCGTGAAGTATCAGTGGCATCTGCAGAACGTGAAGAACCAGTGGCATCTACATCTGCAGAACGTGAAGAACCAGTGGCATTTACATCTGCAGAACGTGAAGAATCAGTGGCATTTACATCTGCAGAACGTGAAGAATCAGTGGCATTTACATCTGCAGAACGTGAAGAACCAGTGGCATCTACATCTGCAGAACGTGAAGAACCAGTGGCATCTACATCTGCAGAACGTGAAGAACCAGTGGCATCTACAGCTCTCTCCCTCCCTGCCCTTTTGTCTCTCCCCCTTTCTGCCCCCCCGTCTCTCTCCCTCCCTGCCCCCCTCTCCCTCCCTGCCCCCCTCTCTCTCCCCCTCTCTGCCCCCCTCTCTACCCCCCCGTCTCTCCCCCTCTCTGCCCCCCCGTCTCTCTCCCTCCCTGCCCCCCTCTCCCTCTCTGCCCCCCCATCTCTCCCCCTCTCTGCCCCCCCATCTCTCTCTCTCTCTGCCCCCCCATCTCCCTCTCTCTCTGCCCCCCCATCTCCCTCCCTCCCTGGGCCCCCGTCTCTCTCCCTCCCTGCCTCCCCGTCTCTCTCCCTCCTTCCCAACTGAATCCCCCTAACCTCTCGCTTATAAATCGACGAAGGCTCGGCGCCCTCTGATGTCTCTCTCTCTCTTCCTGTCTTCCCCTTGCCTCCCCTTCTCTTTGCCGATCTCTCGCGACGTCTCTGCCCCTCCCCTCATCTCGCCCCGTCTCTCTCGCTCCGTCTGAACCGGACCCCCCTAGCCTCTGCCTCAAGAACCGTTGAATGAAATTCCTCTGATGGTTGTCTCTCTCTCTCTCTTGCCGTGCTCCCCTCGCCGCCTCGTCTCTGCGTCTCTCGCCCGCCGCGTCTCTGGCCCTCGACTCTTGCTGCGCCGTCTCTCTCTCCCCTCTTCCCCTCCCGCTTCCCGACTCCGCCCCAGTTCTGTGCCCCTCAGGCCGAGCTCCTGTCCCTCGCTGACGTTCATCTGCCCCCCCCCTTCGCTGCCCTCCCTCAGACCTCCCGCGGCCCATCCCTTGGCCCCCTCTCGCCTCGCTCCCGCACTTCTTCATGGAAGCTCTTCGTGGGACGCGTCTCTTCCGGGCGCCGTTCGGCCTCCTGCACGCACCTCCTGCACGCACCTCCTGCACGCACCTCCTGCACGCACCTTCTGCACCGCCACTGCCAAAGACAAAGATCCCCCGTATAGCCTCTAACAGACTGTCGGGGGCAAGTGCTGTTAGCGAGTAGCAGCACTTATCAAGGCCGGCACTGTGGCACACGGGGGGGGGGGGGGGGGTGGGTGACCAGAACCAGGCCCGGCCCCCTTTGTCTCCCTAGTGGTGATGTTTACACATCGCACAAGGGACAACTTTTAGGCCGAGTTGACCTCGGGGAGGCCCACGACCGGTTCAGATAATCATCAACTGTTTTTGGCCGTGAGCAGGAATCCAACTCGGGTCCCTGCAGAGTTCGATTGAGTTTGCAAACGAAAACTAAAATGTGTGGCACTAACGAGCAATCAGTGATGACAATTCCTGCTGAACGCGCAGAAGACTTGGCCCAGATTCCAAGAACACAGGATGAGATGTTACTATCCTTTGTGCAAGCACTTCCAAGAGTTCATGAACAGTGAGCCTGGTGAAATTTGGGGAGCGCATCGTCAGTAGTGAACCTTTGGTTCCTAGGGTGTTTCGGCCTTTCATACTATACACCCTCCCCAAAGGCGGCCAGCGACAGGGTGATCAATCCTGCGCTTGCGTCCCATTCCCAATTAGTCATAGGAGTTGCCTTGTTGTTGATAGCCAACATCCCATGGGACTATGCATGGCAGGGGCGTCCTCCTCCCTGAGTCAAGCATTGTTGACTGCATACCTCCTGGCCCTCTCATTTCGGGGCCCAGCTGGGGTCTTTCCTCTTCATCCAGAGCCACTGACTGCTGCCTTCTGCCGCCTCCGATACAGCTCTGATTGCCGAACGCTGGCTCTGGCCCTTAATTCCCAGGTCTCTAAGCAGTCTGGTTGTAGATGTTGCCACAAAACCTCTGCAGCCCACCTCCACTGGTCGGACTTCTGTGTTCCAGCCATGATGCCGTGCTTCGGCAGCTAGATCGGCATAGCGCAGATGTTTTCGCTCATAAGCCTCATCTACTGAGTCCTCCTAGGGTACTGTGAGCTCAATGATGAAGACCTTCTTGAGTGAACGGGACCAGAGCACCATGTCAGGACTTAGGGTGGTGGTTGCGATCTCCGGAGGAAACACAAGTTGCCGGCCAATGTCAGCTAGCATTTTCCAGTCGCGGGCCAAGCGCAGCTGGTCTCGCTCTAATGGTGTAGAGCCGCTCTTCGGTGGTTTAGGTCGTCCGTAAGGGGTGTGATGCTGCTGGGGGTGGTAGGGAGTTGGTGGCAGCTCGCTTGTCCTCCACAGCGGACGCAAGGTTTTTAAGGACTTGGTTGTGACGCCAAGTGTAGCGTCCTTGGGTGAGGCTTGTTTTACACCCTGTGAGAATGTGCCTGAGGTTGGCTGGCATGGAACAGAGGACACAGTCCGGATCTTCACCATACCATTGGTGAAGATTAACTGGTGTTGGAAGGATGTCATATGTTGCTCTGATGGAAAAACTCAACCGCCTCGCTTCCATGGCCCACAGCTCCTTCCAGCTGATCTTCCTCTTCTCCACACTGTCCCATCGAGTCCACTGTCCCTGTTTGGCAAGAGAGACTGCCTTGGCCCACCTTGCAGCCTCCTCCTGATGGCGTACTTCCTGCACTACCATCTTCCGCCGCTCTGGTGCAGTGGCCTTACTCCAAGCAGCACGGCTAGTTAGCCCAAGGCCTCCTCTCCCTTGCTGAACATGACCCACAATGTCAGCATGTCTGAGGGCTGCTGTTGCCTCCTGGACTGCTTTTCCTGGCCTCCATTTGCGCCCAGTTGCCAAGGTCGGCGCGTTGTTGCTCACCACTGGGTCTCGAGATTCATTCAGTGTCATCTGGAGCCTGGTTTTTGCACACTTGAATTCCTCGGTTAGACTGGTGAGGGGCAGCTTGAGGACACCATCTCCATAGAGGCCTATGGTGGTAAGGCATCGTGGAACTCCGAGCCACTTCTTTAAGTAGCCTGTGACTCCTCTTTCCATCTTCTCCACTGTTGAGATTGGAACCTCATACACTGCTAGGGGCCACAACACCCGGGGTAGGAGACCAAACTGCAGACACCAAGCCTTTAACTTTCCAGGTAGCTGGGTGTTGTCGATGGACTGGAGGCTACTACTGATGTCTTTGCGCAGCTGTTGCACCTGGTCTTTGTCCTTCAGGCTTGAATCATACCACCTTCCAAGGCTTTTTACCGGCTGCTCAGACACTGTTGGGATTTGGTCATCTCCGATGAAGAATTTCAGGTCACAGAGTACTCCCTTCACAATCGAGATGCTGCGTGACTTGGATGGTTTAATCTAATAAATAGAAATCTTCGCCTCTTCTTGGTTCTTTCGGTAAAGTCTCGTAGAAGGGAAATAATGAAATAATAAAAATAAAACATAATGAAATAATAAAAATAAAACATAATAAAATTAAAATAAAACATAATAAAATAATAAAAATAAAGCAATAATGAAATAATAAAAATAAAACAATAAAATAATAAAAATAAAACATAATGAAATAATAAAAATAAAACATAATAAAATAATATAATAACATAATATAAAAAAGCACAATAATATAATTATGTAATAAATACGCGCGTTTAATTATATAATAAAATAACGTGGCGCTTTAATTATATAATAAAATAATAAAATAATCTAATAAATCTAAATCTTCGCCTCCTTCTGGAAGTGATCGAGGCCCCGCCTCCTCCTCCCGACCAATCACAGCGCTGCCTCGCTGCTTGGCCCCTCCTCCTCCTCCCGACCAATCACAGCGCTGCCTCGCTGCTTGGCCCCTCCCCCTCCTCCCGACCAATCACAGCGCTGCCTCGCTGCTTGGCCCCTCCCCCAGCAACAATGCGAGCCGAGGTGACCGTTAGGATCTCAATTGCCTCGCTGACGGTCTGGGGGGTGCCAAGTTCAACACAGAGACACACAGATACACAGAGACAGAGACACAGAGAGACACACAGATACACAGAGACAGAGACACAGAGAGACAGACACAGAGAGACACAGAGACACAGAGAGACACACAGAGACACACAGAGAGACAGACACAGAGACACAGAGAGAGACACAGAGAGAGAGACAGACACAGAGACACACAGAGACACAGAAAGAGACACAGAGACACACAGAGAGACAGACACAGAGACACAGAGAGACACACAGAGACACAGAGAGAGAGACAGACACAGAGACACACAGAGACACAGAGAGAGAGACAGAGAGAGAGACACAGAGACACACAGAGAGACAGAGACACACACAGAGACACAGAGAGGCAGACACAGAGAGAGACACAGAGACAGAGAGAGACAGAGACACACATAGAGACAGAGAGACAGAGAGAGACACAGAGACAGACAGAGAGACACAGAGACAGACACAGAGAGAGACACAGAGACAGAGAGAGACACAGAGAGAGACAGAGACACAGAGACAGACACAGAGACACAAAGACACAGAGAGAGAGACAGACACAGAGAGACAGAGACACACACAGAGAGACAGACACACAGAGACAGACAGAGAGACACAGAGACACAACGAGAGACACAGAGACAGACACAGAGAGAGACAGAGACAGACACACAGAGAGAGAGACAGCGAGAGACACAGAGACACAGAGACAGACACAGAGAGACAGAAAGAGAGACACACAGAGACACAAAGACAGAGAGAGAGACACCGAGAGATTGTTATAGTTGTTGTTAGTGATTTAATCTGACACACAGTCACCTAAACGTGTTTAATTTGCGCACGAGGCGCTTGGGACTGAGGCCACGTGGCGTGCAGCCAGTCGAGCCTCGCGTGGTGAGTAGCAGAGCCACTCGCTCAGCACCCCCCCCCCTACCCCCCCCCTCTCCCCCCCAACATCTCCCCCCCCCCCTCTCTTCCCTACATCTCCCCCTCTCTCCCCCCCCTCCCCCCCCCAACATCTCCCCCCCCTCTCCCCCCCTACATCTCCCCCCCTCCCCCCCCTCTCCCCCCCAACATCTCCCCCCCTACATCTCCCCCCCTCTCCCCCCCCCCTCTCCCCCCCTACATCTCCCCCCCCTCTCCCCCCCAACATCTCCCCCCCCTCTCCCCCCCAACATCTCCCTCTCCCCCCCCTCTCTTCCCTACATCTCCCCCTCTCTCCCCCCCCTCTCCCCCGCCTCTCCCCCCCCCTCTCCCCCCCCTCTCTCCCCCCCCTCTCTCCCACTTAATCTCCCCCTTCCCCCCCTCTCCCCCCCTACATCTCCCCCCCTACATCTCCCCCCCTACATCTCCGCCCCTACATCTCCCCCCCCTCTCCCCCCCCCTCCCCCCTCTCCCCCCCCCCTCTCCCCCCCCCTCTCCCCCCCCCCTCTCCCCCCCCTCTCCCCCCCCTCTCCCCCCCCTCTCCCCCCCCCTCTCTCCCCCCCTCTCTCCCCCCCCTCTCTCCCCCCCCTCTCCCCCCACTCTCCCCCCCTCTCTCCCCCCTCTCCCCCCCCTCTCCCCCCCCCCTCTCTCCCCCCTCTCCCCCCCCTCTCTCCCCCCCCTCTCTCCCCCCCCCTCTCTCCCCCCCTCTCCCCCCCCTCTCCCCCCCTCTCTCCCACTTAATCTCCCCCTTCCCCCCTCTCCCCCCCTACATCTCCCCCCCTACATCTCCCCCCCTCTCCGCCCCCTACATCTCCCCCCCTCTCCCCCCCCCTCTCCCCCCCTCTCTCCCACTTAATCTCCCCCTTCCCCCCCTCTCCCCCCCAACATCTCCCCCCTCCTCCCCCCCCTCTCTCCCACTTAATCTCCCCCTTCCCCCCTCTCTCCCCCCTACATCCCCCCCTACATCTCCCCCCTACATCTCCCCCCCTACATCTCCCCCCCTCTCTCCCCCCTCTCCCCCCCTTCTCCCCCCCTCTCTTCCCTACATCTCCCCATCTCTCCCCCCCCTCTCCCCCCCTACATCTCCCCCTCTCTCCCCCCCTCTCCCCCCCTACATCTCCCCCCCTCTCCCCCCCAACATCTCCCCCCCAACATCTCCCCCCTCTCTTCCCCCATCTCCCCCCCCTCTCCCCCCCAACATCTCCCCCCCCCCTCTCCCCCCCTCTCTTCCCTACATCTCCCCCTCTCTCCCCCCCCCCATCTCTCCCCCCCCCATCTCTCCCCCCCCCATCTCTCCCCCCCCCATCTCTCCCCCCCCCATCTCTCCCCCCCCCCATCTCTCCCCCCCCCATCTCTCCCCCCCCCCATCTCTCCCCCCCATCTCTCCCCCCCCCCATCTCTCCCCCCCCATCTCTCCCCCCCCCCATCTCTCCCCCCCAACATCTCCCCCCCTCTCTTCCCTACATCTCCCCATCTCTCCCCCCCCCATCTCTCCCCCCCCATCTCTCCCCCCCCCCATCTCTCCCCCCCCATCTCTCCTCCCCCCCCATCTCTCCCCCCCAACATCTCCCCCCCTCTCTTCCCTACATCTCCCCATCTCTCCCCCCCCCATCTCTCCCCCCCCATCTCTCCCCCCCCCATCTCTCCCCCCCAACATCTCCCCCCCTCTCTTCCCTACATCTCCCCATCTCTCCCCCCCCATCTCTCCCCCCCCATCTCTCCCCCCCCATCTCTCCCCCCCCCCCCATCTCTCCCCCCCCCCATCTCTCCCCCCCCATCTCTCCCCCCCCCATCTCCCCACCTAGATCTCCCCCCCCCCTCTCTCCCCCTACATCTCCCCCCCTCTCCCCCCCCTCGCCCCCCCATCTCCCCCCCCCTCTCCCCCCCAACATCTCCCCCCCTCTCTTCCCTACATCTCCCCATCTCTCCCCCCTCTCTTCCCTACATCTCCCCCTCCCCCCCCCTCTACCCTCCCTACATCTCCCCCCCTCTCCCCCCCCTCTCTTCCCTACATCTCCCCCTCTCCCCCCCTTCTCCCCCCCCTCTCTCCCCCCCCCTCTCTCCCCCCCCTCTCCCCTCCCCTCTCCCCCCCCCCCTCTCCCCTCCCCTCTCCCCCCCCCTCTCTTCCCTACATCTCCCCCCCCCTCTCCCCCCCCTCTCTTTCCCCCTCTCCGCCCCCCCTTTCCCCCCCCCTCTCCCCCCCCTCTCCCCCCCTCTCTCCCCTACATCTCCCCCTCTCCCCCCCCTCTCCCCCTCCCCTCTCCCCCCCTACATCTCCCCCCCTACATCTCCCCCTCCCTCTCCCCCCCTACATCTCCCCCCCTACATCTCCCCCCCTCTCCCCCCCTTAATCTCCCCGCCTCTCCCCTCCCCCTCTCCCCCCCCCCCTCTCCCCCCTTCTCCCCCCTCCCCTCTCCCCCCCTACATCTCCCCCCCCCTCTCTCCCCCCCTCTCCCCCCCCTCTCCCCCCCCTCTCTCCCCCTTAATCTCCCTCTCCTCTCCCCCCCCTACATCTCCCCCCCCCCTCTCTCTCCCCCCCTCTCCCCCCTCCCCCCCTCTCCCCCCCTACATCTCCTCTCCCCCCCTCTCCCCACCTACATCTCCCCCCCCTCTCTCCCCCTACATCTCCACCCCCCCTTGTTAATATATACATACTATACAGTTTATATATACAGACAATTTAGTTTATATATAAACATAATATAGTTTATATACACACAAAACAGGTCTCTGCGGGGTGGGCTGGTAGGAACGAATAACCAAAGAATATAAACATCATGTATTATTACACTTGTTTAGCCAGGAAAGCCCCACTGAGTCTAAAGGTTTTTCTAGGGTCCTGCCAAGTGTTTGCAGTAGGGGGCGATGTTGCTATATATTCTTAGGTTTTTCGGTAAAGTCACGTAGGTAAAACATCAAAATTAATGAAAATAAAATAAAAAAATAAAAATCATGTTGCTACACCTAATTGGACGATCCGAAGGGAGAGTTTGAGGCCTAGTTCTAGGCTTTAGGCCTAGCTGTAGGCTTTAGGCCGCTGTGAGTTAATTTTTAATTTAAATGTTTTAATTAAAAGCTATCTCAGGGAATTATAAGGGAATGTTACACTTGTTTAGCCAGGAAAGCGTCACTGAGTCTAAAGGTTTTTGTAATTAAAAGCTATCTCAGGGAATTATAAGGGAATGTTACACTTGTTTAGCCAGGAAAGCCTCACTGAGTCTAAAGGTTTTTGTAGGGTCCTGCCAAGTGTTTGCAGTAGGGGGCGATGTTGCTACACCGAATCGGACGGACGGACGGACGATATAATCTATTGTAGGCTGGTTCACTTCGTTCCTACCAGTAAAACACAGTTTATATGTATTAAAGGGAAATTTGTGAATGTGTGTCTGTTCGAAATGTTTAGCATGCTTCCCAACATGCAACAAACTTGAAATTTGGCACGTGGGTAGCTTCCAGACTGGACACAATGCAAAAAGTGTAAAAATAAACTTGTGTATTTTGGGGGGCGGGGGGGGGGCACAATAATGGATGTAATATTTGTCACAGCAAGTGAGCGGTGACGTCACATCTGTGACGTCACATCTGTGATGTCACCCGCAGCGTTGCGCAGTGTGCCTGCTGACGTCAGGCCGTGTGATAATCCAAGACAATCATCATACATCACCTCACAATCATTTTCATTTTACCAGGTAAGGTCCCACACTTAGAGACCCATAGAGACCCAAAGTCATAGAGAACCATACTCACAGAGACCTATACTCACAGAGACCCATATTCACAGAGACCCATACTCATAGACACCCATACTCACAGAGACCCACAGAGACCCATACTCACAGAGACCCACAGAGACCCATACTCACAGAGACTCATACTCACAGAGACTCATACTCACAGAGACCCACACTCACAGAGACCTATACTCACAGAGACCCATATTCACAGAGACCCATACTCATAGACACCCATACTCACAGAGACCCACAGAGACCCATACTCACAGAGACTCATACTCACAGAGACTCAGAGACCCACACTCACAGAGACCCACAGAGACCCATACTCACAGAGACCCACACTCACAGAGACCCACCCTCACAGAGACCCACAGCGACCCACACTCACAGAGACCCACCCTCACAGAGACCCACAGAGACCCATACTCACAGAGACTCATACTCACAGAGACTCACAGAGACCCACACTCACAGAGACCCACAGAGACCCATACTCACAGAGACCCACACTCACAGAGACCCACAGAGACCCATACTCACAGAGACCCATACTCACAGAGACCCACACTCACAGAGACCCACAGAGACCCATACTCACAGAGACCCACACTCATAGAGACCCACACTCACAGAGACCCACAGAGACCCACAAAGACCCACACTCAGAGACCCACACTCAGAGACCCATACTCACAGAGACCCACAAAGACCCACACTCATAGAGACCCACAGAGACCCACAGAGACTCACAGAGACCCACAAAGACCCACACTCATAGAGACCCACTGGTCGTGACGGTGGCGATGACGGAAATTCTCCCGGCGGCTGTGACGGCACAGGAAGGCCGAGCAGGTGACAACCGGCGGCCATGGACAGGGGCCGAGGCAGCGGCGGACGAGACGACCCGAGAAGGATCGCCGACATCTCGGCCAGGCTGCGGCAGCTGATTGTCCCGGACAGGGGGCAGCCGTCGGCCAGGGAGGGGGGCCGAGCCGCGGGCGGCGGCAGGGAATCGAGGCGGGAGAGGGCCGAACAAGCGAGGCAGAGGGAGTCGGCGGAGCGGGCCAGGGAGGCCAGAGAGCACAACGCGTTCATGAGGGAGCAGTACCAGTTGAATCAGAGGTTCGCCGACAGGCGACGGGAACTCGCGAGGCAAGGGGTGGACGTCTACCGCACCGCGCCGGACGAGGGGTGGAGATTCGCCGAGGGGGTCATGGTGGGGCGGGGGGGGAGAGGGGCGGGGAGCGGAGCGGGGGGAGGGGGGGTTGGAGAGGAGGCGGCGGCGGGAGGAGGAGTGGTGGGGGGAGCGGAAGGAGGAGGGGCGGGGGGAGGGGCGAGGGGGGAGGTCCAGAGAAGATCGTGGGGGGAGGTGGGGAGAGGAGCGGGCGGAGGGGCGAGGGGGGAGGAGAGGAGAAGATCGGGGGGGGAGGTGGGGAGGGGAGCGGGGGGAGGGGCGAGGGGGGAGGAGAGGAGAAGATCGGGGGGGGAGGTGGGGAGGGAAGCGGGGGGAGGGGCGAGGGGGGAGGTGCAGAGACGATCGTGGGGGGGGGAGGTGGTGGGGGGAGGGGCGAGGGGGGAGGTCCAAAGAATGTCGTGGGGGGAGGTGGGGAGGGGAGCGCGGGGAGGGGCGAGGGGTGAGGAGCAGAGAAGGTCGTGGGGAGAGGGGGGGAGGGGAGCGGGGGGAGGAGCGAGGGGGGAGCAACAGCGAAGATCGGGGGGGGAGGTGGAGAGAAGGGGGGAAGGGGCGAGGAGGGAGGGAGGGGTCGCAGCGAGGTTCGGTGAGAGAGGTCGGAGGGTGGGTGAGATGATGGAGCGACTGAGACAGGCCGTGGCGCCGAGATGGAGCCGGATTCGTCATTTCGGGAGGGGAGGGTCAGGAGGGACGGGCAGTGGGTGAGGGAGGGGTATCGCTTTGACATGGGAGGCCAGTTCATCCTGGGGAGGGAGGGAGGGAGGGAAGGACGGAGGGAGGTGTGCGGCTTGCTCCAAGCGTCTCAGCATCGCACCGTGTGAGGGTGATGTTTAGTGTCAAGATGTCTCTACAAGTTCTTTCGGTAAAGTGACGTGGGTATAAAATAAAATAAATCAAATCACGACGTTTCGGGCGCAACACAAGCGTCCGTTATCAGGTGGGACAACCACAGCAAGAAACAATTGCTGAAGTGGCCAAAAGGGTTGCCGTGACAAGAGGCTATATAGGTAAGAGACGGGGGAGGAGCCAGGGAGGAGAGATAGAGAGGGGGGGGGGGGGTGTGGGGTAGGGGGATGTGAGCGGGGCTGGCTGTGGGAAGCTGAAGAAACTGGAGATGCAGATATGAAGGCAACACCATAAAGCAGTTAAGGTTTGACCTGGTTAATAACATCCTTCCAATGATTGCTCAATTTGTATCCATCTTCTCGGTTGAAGGTATGTCTATGTTTATATATCTGGGTGGCTTCATGAACAAACCTATGATAGTAGTTTGCAGAGTACCTTGGTCTCGGAAAAAAACCGCCCACAGCGTTATAGCAATGGTCAGTCACGGCGGAGGTATTGGTTCTGCCGTGTTTCAGATCTGGCTTTATGCTCGCGAACACGGTCAGACACATGCCGTTTCGTTTCCCCAATGTAACAGCCACCACAGGTGCAACTTAGTTTGTAGACTCCAGGATACTGCATGTCAGGAATGACATCCTTCACCGATGGGATTAGATCACGGATTTTGTGTACTGTACTGAATCGGACCTGGATCTTGTGTTTAAGATTTTGGAAATACTTTTGGTAACGCCTGCTCTGTATGGTAACGTGATGGTTTTTATCGGCGTCTCAGGGGGTTGTTTCTCCATGGTTGGAGAAACAGCTTTGCGGATAATGCGGTCCGAGTACCCATTGATCTTGAGGGCCTGGTGGTCGTGTTCCAATTCACTGGCTAGGTGGTGTTGGTCAGAAATCCAATGGGCCCTGTGTTGTAGTGTTTTGATGAGGGAATTCTTCTGTGCCGGAACACTACACCATAGGGCCCACTGCATTTCTGACCAACACCACCTAGCCAGTGAATTGGAACACGACCACCAGGCCCTCAAGATAAATGGGTACTCAGACCGCATTATTCGCAAAGCTGTTTCTCCAACCATGGAGAAACAACCCCCTGAAATGCCGATCAAAACCATCACGTTACCATACATAGCAGGTGTTACCAAAAATATTTCCAAGATCTTAAACAAACACAAGATCCAGGTCCGATTCAGTACAATACACAAAATCTGTGATCTGATCCCATCTGTGAAGGATGTCATTCCTGACGTGCAGTATCCTGGAGTCTACAAACTAAGTTGTAAATTTGGTGGCTGTTACATTGGGGAAACGGAACGGCATGTGTCGGACCCTGTTCGCGAGCACAAGTCAGATCTGAAACACCGCAGAACCAATTCCTCCGCCGTGGCTGACCATTGCTATAACGCTGTGGGCTCGCACGATTGTGTTTTTCCGGGACCAAGGTACTCTGAAAACCTTCGGGCTACTATCAAAGGTTTGTTCATGAAGCCATGCAGGTATATAAACAAAGACATACCTTCAACCGAGAAGATGGATACAAATTGAGCAATCATTGGAAGGATGTTATTAACCAGGTCAAACCTTAACTGCTTTATGGTGTTGCCTTCATATCCGCATCTCCAGTTTTTTCAGCCTCCTAGCCCCGCCCACTCCCCCCCCCCCTTGCCTTGCTAGTTTCCTAATCCCTCTAGCAGCGCTCCACTTCCCCTACCCCACACCCCCCCTCTCTATCTCTCCTCCCTGGCTCCTCCTCCGTTTCTTACCTATATAGCCTCTTGTCACGGCAACCCTTTTGCCCACTCCAGCAATTGTTTCTTGCTGTGGTTGTCCCACCTGATGGCGGACGCTTGTGTTGCGTCCGAAACGTCGTGATTAAATTTAATTGATTTTATACAGTGAGGAAATAAAGTATTTGATCCCCTGCTGATTTTGTACATTTGCCCACTGACAAATGATCGGTCTATAATTTTAATGGTAGGTTTATTTAAACAGTGAGAGACAGAATAACAACAAAATCCAGAAAAACGCATGTCAAAAATGTTATAAATTGATTTGCATTTGGATTTTGTTGTTATTCTGTCTCTCACTGTTCAAATAAACCTAACATAAAAATTATAGACTGATCATTTCTTTGTCAGTGGGCAAACGTACAAAATCAGCAGGGGATCAAATACTTTTTTCCCTCACTGTACCTACGTGACTTTACCGAAAGAACCAAAGAGTATGCATCCCTGCAGTCACCAAAACCTAAAATCTAGATTGAATGTCTCCAAGTGTCCCGAGGTCTCCGCGTGGAACCCCGAGGAGGTTTCCGCCATTTTGCGTTCGGGGCCTCGGACGCGTCATGGCCGCCGTCGACCGTCGCCGCCGTTGCGAGCCGCCGAGAGCCCGAGTGGGAGAGGGGCGAACGTGCACACGCGGCTGTTTTGTCGGGGACACAAAGGCGGCCGGGCATGCCTCGTTCCTATGGCGGGGCTAGTTGTGGTGCTCACTTTACGACGGCCGGAGGTGTGACGATGGTGATGACGATGTGAGCCGAGTCGTCCCCCAACCAGGGATTGAACTGGCACCCTTCTTCGTTCGATGGTTATCATTTGTTGACGGTAATTATTTTGATGTTGGGTTTAAAGTTACCTTTGCTGAACGCGCCGATTGACACTGGGCGTGTGTTGATTAAAACAGTGCAAAATGTTTCGATTTAAAGCTTTCGTGACTGCAGGGATTCATCTTCTTGGTTCTTTCGGTAAAGTCACGTAGAAGGGAAGTAATACAATAATAAGAATAAAACATAATTAAATACTTCTCACGTTTCGGCCACAACACAAGCAGCCGTCCTCAGGTGAAGACCAGGTCTAAAAAGACGTCGCCTCGACAGACCTGGTCCCTCACCTGAGGACGGCTGCTTGTGTTGTGGCCGAAACGTCGTGAGAATTTTATGTTTTATTCCTATTATTTTATAACTTCCCTTCTACGTGACGTTACCGAAAGAACCAAAAAAAAGTGCAACGTGTGAAGGATAGAACTAAATTGTCGATATGGAGTTTTGACGTAAAATTTAGGGAGCCAAACCCCAGCACTCAACTTGATTTTCATGTTACGGTTCAGAGGAAATTATTTGGTGTTTGCTGAAAACTATTTAAAGTTTCAAAAATTCTGGAATGCGTCCGAAGAAGTATTCACAAGGTCGATCGAACATGCAAACGGCAGTGAATGGAACCCAGTGTTAAAATAGCAACGTAATAAATATTTCCTGCAAACAATGAACAAGGTCTTCTCGTTTTCAATATCAGCTAAGCGTTTCTCTATACTCTACCTAATGACATATTCAGAATTTTTATTGGTTCTTTCGGTAAAGTCACGTAGAATGGAAATAATATTATTTCACTCAATCTGGTTACAGGCGATTCCGATTGCGTCAAACAGACTGGTCACATTGTGGCAGAAGCAGAGCCCATCTTGAAGAGTGAAGAAGCTGCACAAATGTTGGTGATGCTTCCTCTGATCTGCGACTTGCACACTTTCATCCAACAAGTTCCACTGCTTGAGCTTAGACGTCAAAAGTTCGGCATTGGACTTGGTGAGAACAAGATCTCTGATCAAGTCGTTGAGGTCTTTTTGGTTGGGGTAGTCTGGGGTTCTCTCCTCAGCTCCACCTCTGAAATTGTCATCTGGATCTACAACGCTTTCCTCGCTCTCTGACTTGCTGTTCTCTTCTAAAGACAGCTGGTCTCTCTCCGGAAGAGTAGGTACGGGGAGCTCATGGCAGCGTGGCACCGGGGCGATGGATGAAGGAAGATCTGGATACGTGATAGCAGGTGCATTCTTGCCAGTACGGCGTTTGGAAGGGTCCACCATGCAGAAGTAGCAGTTGCTTGAGTGGTCAGTGGGTTCCCGCCAAATTCTTGGGATAGTGAACTTCATGACTCTCTTGACTTTCGGTAAAGTGACGTAAATATGTTCAAATTCTTTTGTCAAGGCGCACCTTCCCACCTTCCAACCCGGCTTAAATAGACGTTCCAAGCGTGGTGTTGTTTCATTCAGACGCTGTCTCCCCGACAGACCTGGTCTTCACGTGAGGACGGCTGCTTGCGTTGTGGTCGAAATGTCGTGATAATTATTTAATGTTTAATTTTTATTATTTCCATTCTACGAAATTCCCGCTAGTAGACTAATACAGAGACCCTTAGATTCACACACGTGTATCCATCTTTATTAACAATAAACACAATTCAATTCAGAAGAATGAAGTCGATTAAATGTGAACTCAACTTTTCTGGCAATTGCCAGATCGGTAGACCACCGAGGATGTCATGGAAACAAAACGTGCCAATTCACATAGATGTCATCCGCTTATCAGTGTCTACCATATCGCAGACCGATTCAGACCTTATTGGTCACCGTGCCCTTATAAGTCTCAACGTTCATAGTGGCTAGGAGATGCCGACTACCCCGCCTGGTATACAGGAGTTTGTGGGTTCGATCCCGACCCTGACGCCTGCTGTATATTTGGAGTTTGAGCGTCACTCTCTCTCATCATCATGGAGGATAGGAGATGTTAACTACGTCGCCTGGTATACAGGTCGTAGTTTCTATCTCGACCCTGACGCCTATTGCTGTATATTTGGAGTTTGAGCGTCACTCTCTCTCATCATCATGGTGGATAGGAGATGTTAACTACGTCGCCTGGTATACAGGTCGTAGTTTCTATCTCGACCCTGACGCCTATTGCTGTATATTTGGAGTTTGCGTCTCTCTCTCTCATCATCATGGTGGATAGGAGATGTTAACTACGTCGTCTGGTATACAGGTCGTAGTTTCTATCTCGACCCTGACGCCTGCTGAATATTTGGAGTTTGAGCGTCACTCTCTCTCATCATCATGGTGGATAGGAGATGTTAACTACGTCGTCTGGTATACAGGTCGTAGTTTCTATCTCGACCCTGACGCCTGCTGAATATTTGGAGTTTGAGTGTCACTCTCTCTCATTATCATGGTGGATAGGAGATGTTAACTACGTCGTCTGGTATACAGGTTGTAGTTTCTATCTCGACCCTGACGCCTGCTGAATATTTGGAGTTTGAGTGTCACTCTCTCTCATTATCATGGTGGATAGGAGATGTTAACTACGTCATCTGGTATACAGGTCGTAGTTTCTATCTCGACCCTGACGCCTGCTGTATATTTGGAGTTTGCGTCTCTCTCTCTCATCATGGTGGATAGGAGATGTTAACTACGTCGTCTGGTATACAGGTTGTAGTTTCTATCTCGACCCTGACGCCTGCTGTATATTTGGAGTTTGAGCGTCACTCTCTCTCATCATCATGGTGGACAGGAGATGTTAACTATGTCGTCTGGTATACAGGTCGTAGTTTCTATCTCGACCCTGACGCCTGCTGCTTGTATATTTGGAGTTTGCGTCTCTCTCTCCCCCGTGCTTAAATGGATTTTTCAAGGGGTCCTCCGGTTTATCTCTCCAAAATCAATGTCACGCTTTTAGACGCTTTGGCTACCGTGACGTTTCACGTGATAATGACGAGCCACTTCGTTAAGCTATCACGTGTGTGCAGGTTCCTAGTGAAAATAATCTACGTGAAGATATTGTAAGTAATAACGTCACAAACTAACGGACGTAAATTACCTCGTTTCACGGAGCAAGATTTTGAAATAAACATTTAAGTCTATCGGACTTCTGGCCCAATCTGTTTCCAAACAGCACGGTATTTATATTTTGACTTAAAACTTTCGTGACTGCAGGAATTCATATTCTTTGGTTATTTCGGTAAAGTCACGTAGATAGAAAAAATAAAAATAAAGTGAATAAAAATCGGTCGTCGTCGCCTGATGAAGACCACTTGTGCTGCGATCGAAACGTGATATTTTTTTTATTCAATCTCACTTTATTCTAATTATTTATTCTATCTACGTAACTTACCGAAAGAACCAAAGAACACAATATTTATGTTCAGCAGGCGAACTCGGGAGCGGGTTTTAGCCATCTCCGAGGCTCATCAGCAGAGATTGGCCTCTTGCAACACATTGAACGTCATTGTGAGTTCAGTGACTTTAAAGCTACAAAGACAAAAGATCCCCACTTCCTTGTAGCCTTAACAGACTGTGGGGGGGCGAGTGCTTTTTGCGAGCACCTACGAAGGCCGGCACTGTGGCACGCGAGGGGATGGGTGGCCAGCACCACGCCCGGCTGCCTTTGTCTCACCTAGTCGTGACGTTTACACGCTGCACCAGGTCCTCATTTGAGGCCGAGTTGACCAAGGGAAGGCGCCGGGACTGGCTCAGATAAATCACCACCGGTGTTGGCCACGAGCGGGAATCGAACTCGGATCGCCGGGTTCATATAGCAGCGCTAAACACGACACGACCGCTCCCCACAAACTCACTCACACACTCGCTCACTCGCTCACAAAGACAAAGACCCCCCGAATAGCCTTAACAGACTGTTGAGGTAAGTGCTGTTGGCAAGCACCCATAAAGGCCAGCACGGCACACGAGGGGAAGGGTGACCAACACCACGCCCGGCTGCCTTTGTCTCCCCAGTGGCGATGTTCACGACACACCGCACCAGGTACTCATTTGAGGACGAGTCGACCTAGGGCAGGGGTCGGCAACCAAAATAACAAGAAGAGCCATTTCTTTCCAATTCGGTACAAAATTCAGTATTTCAAGAGCCGCAATGCATCTGAGTACATACGTACTCATCGTCAAGAAGCAGCCCGTAAAGAGCCGCATGCGGCTCCGGAGCCGTAGGTTGCCGACCCCTGACCTAGGGGATGCCCAGAACCGGTTCAGATAATCGTCACTGACGGTGTCGTTGGCCACGAGAGGGAATCGAACCCAGCTTGCCGGGATCGTAACGCAGCGTCGTGCCAACTACCCTCCCTTCTCACCCCCTCCTCCTCCCTCCCTCACCAACTCCAGGGCCTGCCACCTGCATCCCGTCGCCCGCCTTGATCTTCTCTGGCGACTGGGCCAACGTCCCTCGCTGGCCGTTGCAAACTTTCCCTCTCCACCCCCCCACCGCTCTGACCCCCCCCACCACCGCTTCCTCCTCTCTCTGCCCGCCCGCCCCCGCTACCACCCCTCCCCCCAAGCCCCTCTCTTTCCCGTCTCGTCCTCTCCGTGACCTCTCGTCCCCTGTTTACGTATTCTCCGTTCAACCGCACTCCCTCTACCCTCGATGCGGCCACCTCCCACTCCCACAAGTATCTATCCGCCGACCACCTCTGCCTCGCGTCGACGTCTCTCTGCCTCCCGGCCTCCCTCTCCCCCCACGACTCTCTGCTCTCCCCCCGCCCTCCCGGTCTGCCCCGTCCGTCTCCCTCTGGGACTTGCGCTGGTCTAGCTGTATCCAGTCTTGTCCTGACGATGAACTGCCTCAGGGTCTCCGCAACTGCACGGATTCCTCTTCTCTCCTCTCCTCTCCCTCTGCCGCCGCTCTCCATCACAGCGCTCCGGTTGTGCGACTCCTCCGGACACCACTACCGTCACAACCATCACGACCATCACCACCGCCATCACCATCGTCATCATCACAACCATCACCTCCGTCACAACCATCACGACCGTCACCACCGCCATCACCATCGTCATCATCACAACCATCACGACCATCACCACCGCCATCATCATCGTCATCATCACAACCATCACGACCATCACCACCGCCATCACCATCGTCATCATCACAACCATCATCTTCGTCACAACCATCACCACCGTCACCACCGCCATCACCATCGTCATCATCACAACCATCATATTCGTCACAACCATCACCATCGTCATCATCACAACCATCATCTTCGTTACAACCATCACGACCGTCATCATCACAACCATCATCTTCGTCACAACCATCACCACCGTCACCACCACCATCACCATCGTCATCATCACAACCATCATCTTCGTCACAACCATCACCACTGTCATCATCACAACCATTATCTTCGTCACAACCATCACGACCGTCATCATCACAACCATCATCTTCGTCACAACCATCACCACCGTCATCATCACAATCATCATCTTCATCACAACCATCACCACCGTCATCATCACAATCATCACCTCCGTCACAACCATCACCACCGCCATCACCGCCATCACCATCGTCATCATCACAACCATCATCTTCGTCACAACCATCACCACCGTCATCATCACAACCATCATCTTCGTCACAACCATCACCACCGTCATCATCACAATCATCATCTTCGTCACAACCATCACGACCATCACCACCGCCATCACCATCGTCATCATCACAACCATCACGACCATCACCACCGCCATCACCATCGTCATCATCACAATCATCATCTTCGTCACAACCATCACGACCATCACCACCGCCATCACCACCGTCATCATCACAATCATCATCTTCGTCACAACCATCTCAATACAGCAATGGACGGAGGCCTCCCCCTCTTTACATCGCCGTCGGTAATCACACGTCAAGCATTGAGATTCTAAACGAGCACCGTCAGGAGTGGGCGCAGTGGTGGCTGGGAGATGTTAACTACCTCGCCTGGTATACAGGAGGTTCGTGGGTTCGATCCTGACCCTGACGATGCCTGCTGCTGCTGTATATTTGGAGTTTGTGTGTCTCTCTCCCCGTGATCGTGTGGATGTTTCTCCGGGTCCTCCGGTATTTGGCTGCAATACATTTCCACGTGATAAGCCAACTTCGTAGAACCATCATTTGTGGCCAGGTCGCTTCTGAAAAAGAGCTACGTAGCTCAGTGGAGACTTATAAATAATTTTTATATTTAAAAATGGTTTATTATAATGTAATATTAAACATTATGTTATAGTAAATGTAATATAACCATTAAAATAAAATACTATATTATATGAAACAAATGTAAAAAAAAATGTATTAACAAAAAAGGTGTATTATATATTGAATATTATAATATGAAATATAAAACAACCATTAAGGGGCAATCCATTTAGTAGGTACGCAAAAATCTGTCAAAACTTGAGACCCCTCCTCAACTCCCCGTTCGCACGTGGACTTTTTACACACGAATCCTATAGAATGGCCGATATTTAATCCACGCAGAAACGAGCAAGGATCAATCATATGAACGTGTTTAAGCAAACAGATAGTCCACCGCCGGCTGCATTAAAGAATGAGGTCACGTACCTCGGCCACTGATGTTGCTGAGCTGCGTGACAGCTGCAGTCAGGGGCACGTGGCACACGAAGTGACGTCTCTGCCACAGTCCCACTTCTCCCGGCAGGACTTGTCGTCTGACCGCTGGAGACACTGAACTGTGGGCTCATTTGAAGACCAATATAGACAAATCGTCATCTCGTCGAGGCTTCAATCCCCCCCCCCCCCGTTTCCTATGTGTACGTTGTCAGTAGACCCCCACATACGCAAGCGTACACATTTGGGTTAATCCCCGCTCCCCCTTCATACGTACGTACTAAATGGATGGCTCCTAATATTATATAATACTGTATATTATATATTTTAAAATATATTATTAAAAAATCGTATTTTTATCATAAAAGGTTTATTATAATATACTCTTTGGTGCTTTGGGTAAAGCCACGTAAGTAGAAAATAAAAATAAAAAATTACATATCACACTGATGGATGATTTTTTTAAATCCTTTATATTAAGTTCACTTGCTTGCTTGCTTACGACCGTCCAAATCTTGCGGTCGTTTTTTTAACCCACTTCCCGTGATCCAATCCAGCTGACATTTTCTACATAGACTCGTTGTGCGTGACAATTAATGTTCGTGAAATTTTTTTTCCAAAATTTGACACTTTTTAGGACAAAAATATCATATTTAATTACCAATTGCTTAATGGTGTTATGCAATTATCTGACCCATAGGTGGCAGCCATCTCAACCAGAGGACGAGAGGACTCTAGCCGCCACGCATATAAAGGATTTAGAGTGAAAAACTTTGTTTTTACGGGTTATACTTGTTTCCGCCTGAGGACGATCGCTTGTTTTGCGATCGAAACGTCGTGATTTATTAATTTTCAGTTTTAATTTTCGACCCACGTAACTTTACCGACAGAACTAAAAAGTATGGATTCCGGCAGTCACGAAAGCTTCAAATAAAAATATAGTTTATTATAATATTTCTAGATTTGAAGCTTTCGTGACTGCAAGGATTCATACTTTTAGTTCTTTAGGTAAAGTCACCAAGTAGGTAAAAAATTTAATTAAAATAAATAAAAAATAAAATAAAAATCACGACAGTCCCACCTGATGACGGAGACTTGTGTTGCCTCCGAAACGTCGTGATTTTTATTATTTTATTTTTATTAATTTTAATTTCATTTTTTACCTACGTGACTTTACCGAAATAACTAAAGCGTATTATAATATTTAATATACATTTTTTTAAACCTCTGGAAAAAATGTGAGCTATTAGTGGGTGAGTTTAACACGTATGTTTTCGCTATGTCAACATCATAAAAGGTTATGAGATCTAACTCAAAACACCCCCCTTTATTATAGAGTAATGGGCTAACAAACGACCCAAATGTGTTATTTAATACATTTCGATTTAAAGCTTTCGTGACTGCAGGGATTCATCTTCTTGGTTCTTTCGTTAAAGTCACGTAGAAGGGAAATAATAAAAATAAAACATAATAAAATACAATTCTCACGAAGTTTAGACCACAACGCAAGCAGCCGTTCTCAGGTCAAGCACAGGTCTTTACCGAAAGAACCAAGAAGATGAATCCCTGCAGTCACGAAAGCTTTACATCAAAAGTTTATTATTTTATTATGTTTAATTTTTATTATTTTATTATTTCCCTTCTACGTGACTTTACCGAAAGAACCAAGAAGATGAATCCCTGCAGTCACGAAAACTTTACATCAAAAGTTTATTATTTTATTATGTTTAATTTTTATTATTTTATTACTTCCCTTCTACGTGACTTTACCGAAAGAACCAAGAAGATGAATCCCTGCACTCACGAAAGCTTTACATCAAAAGTTTATTATTTTATTATGTTTAATTTTTATTATTTTATTACTTCCCTTCTACGTGACTTTACCGAAAGAACCAAGAAGATGAATCCCTGCACTCACGAAAGCTTTACATCGAAATAAAAAATGTCATCTTGACGTTAAGCTGAGAACAGTGCGCCATGAAACAGACCACCTGAGTTTGATTCTCCGTCACAGTATACACACACACACAGTGTATACACACACAGTGTATACACACACAGTGTACACACACACAGTGTACACACACAGTGTATACACACACAGTGTATACACACACACACACACAGTGTACACACACAGTGTATACACACACAGTGTATACACACACACAGTGTACACACACAGTGTATACACACACAGTGTATACACACACACAGTGTCTACAGTCTACACACACACAGTGTGTGTGTACACACACAGTGTGTACACACACACAGTGTCTACAGTCTACACACACACAGTGTACACACACACTGTGTGTGTACACACACACAGTGTCTACAGTCTACACACACACAGTGTACACACACACTGTGTACACACACACACACAGTGTGTACACACACACACAGTGTGTGTGTACACACACACACAGTGTGTGTGTACACACACAGTGTACGTACACACAGTGTGTACACACACAGTCTACAAACAGTCTACACACAGTGTACACACACTGTGTACACACACACTGTACACACACGGTGTCTACACAGTCTACACACAGTGTGTACACACTCACTGTGTACACACACACAGTGTACACACACACAGTGTACACACTCACTGTGTACACACACACACAGTGTACACACTCACTGTGTACACACACACACAGTGTACACACTCACTGTGTACACACTCACTGTGTACACACACACACACAGTGTACACACTCACTGTGTACACACTCACTGTGTACACACACATAGTGTCTACAAACTGTACACACTGAACACAGTCTACACACACAGTGTGTACACACACAGTGTACACACACACAGTGTACACACACGCACAGTGTACACACACACAATGTACACACACACTCACTGTGTACATACACACACACAGTGTATACACACACACAGTGTACACACACACAATGTACACACACACTCACAGTGTACACACACACACAGTGTATACACACACACAGTGTACACACACACAATGTACACACACACTCACAGTGTACACACACACAGTGTACACACTCACTGTGTACACACACAGTCTACACACACACAATGTACACATACACACACAGTCTACACACACTCACTGTGTACACACACTCACTGTGTACACACACTCACTGTGTACACACACACACAGTGTACACACACACAGTGTACACACACACTCACTGTGTACACACACACACTGTGTACACACACACTCACTGTGTACACACACAGTGTACACACACACACACAGTGTACACACACAGTGTACACACACAGTGTACACACACAGTGTACACACACACAGTGTACACACACAGTGTACACACACACACAGTGTACACACACACACACAGTACACACACACAGTGTACACACACACACACACTGTGTACACACAATAATGTAAACATTGTAGCTGCTGAGCTCACCCACCCAAGGGGTCTCTGTTCAAGAGATGGAGCGATGGAAATTGACTCAAAATAAACTTCAACTCCACTCAGCATGACGTCATCGACGTGAACCTCGCTAGTGACGTCATGTCACTAATGTTTTCCCCTCCACCACGCTCTTGTGCGTGACGTCACCTCCGCGATGGTCACTGCTGAATCTGTGGGAGGGGCGTGGCTTGTATCCCGGAAGTGACGTCATGTCACTTTCTGCTGCCGCGTGACGTCACGGGGTAACAGGAAGCTGCCCGCTCCACGCTTTTTCTGAAATCTGAGGTGATGAATTCTCGTTGTTGTTGTTGTGGTTGTGATTGTTGTTGTGATTGTGATTGTTGTTGTTGTGGTTGTTGTTGTTGTGATTGTTGTGATTGTTGTGGTTGTTGTGATTGTTGTTTTGATTGTTGTTGTGGTTGTTGTTGTTGTGATTGTTGTTGTGGTTGTTGTTGTGATTGTTGTTGTTGTTGTTGTGATTGTTGTTGTGGTTGTTGTTGTGGTTGTTGTGATGGTTGTGGTTGTTGTTGTGGTTGTTGTTGTGGTTGTTGTGGTTGTTGTTGTGATTGTTGTTGTGGTTGTTGTTGTGATTGTTGTTGTTGTTGTGATTGTTGTTGTTGTGATTGTTGTTGTGGTTGTTGTGGTTGTTGTGATTGTTGTTGTTGTGATTGTTGTTGTGGTTGTTGTGATTGTTGTTGTTGTTGTGATTGTTGTTGTTGTGATTGTTGTTGTGGTTGTTGTTGTGATTGTTGTTGTTGTTGTGGTTGTTGTTGTTGTGATTGTTGTGATTGTGGTTGTTTACCAAGGTAGAGCCTCTCACTCTCTCGTAGGGATGTCAATTGAGTAGCAGCGAGCTTTGGAATCGATGTCCAGGTTGGAACTTTACAACGCGGGGCCTTGCCTCCTGCCCTCGCCTGAATAAGTTGTATTTGTCTTCACTTTGTAACTGTACAGTGAGGGGATAAAGTATTTGATCCACCTGATGATTTTGTACGTTTGCCCACTGACAAAGAAATGATCAGTCTGTAATTTTAACGGTGGGTTTATTTGAACAGTGAGAGACAGAATAACAACACAAATCCAGAAAAACGCGTGTCAAAAATGTTATAAATTGATTTGAAAAAAGTATTTGATCCCCTGCTGATTTTGTACGTTTGCCCGCTGACAAAGAAATGATGAGTCTGTAATTTTAATGGAGGGTTTATTTGAACAGTGAGAGACAGAATAACAACAACAAAATCCAGAAAAACGCGTCAAAAATGTTATAAATTGATTTGCATTTTAATGAGGGAAATAAGTATTTGACCCCCTCTGCAAAACATGACTTAGTACTTGGTGGCAAAACCCTTGCTGGCAATCACAGAGGTCAGACGTTTCTTGTAGTTGGCCACCAGGTTTGCACACATCTCAGGAGGGATTTTGTCCCACCACTCCTCTTTGCAGATCTTCTCCAAGTCATTAAGGTTTCGAGGCTGACGTTTGGCAACTCGAACCTTCAGCTCCCTCCACAGATTTTCTATGGGATTAAGGTCTGGAGACTGGCTAGGCCACTCCAGGACCTTAATGTGCTTCTTCTTGAGCCACTCCTTTGTTGCCTTGGCCGTGTGTTTTGGGTCATTGTCATGCTGGAATACCCATCCACGACTCATTTTCAATGCCCTGGCTGAGGGAAGGAGGTTCTCACCCAAGATTTGACGGTACATGGCCCCGTCCATCGTCCCTTTGATGCGGTGAAGTTGTCCTGTACCCTTAGCAGAAAAACACCCCCAAAACATAATGTTTCCACCTCCATATTTGACGGTGGGGATGGTGTTCTTGGGGTCATAGGCAGCATTCCTCCTCCAAACACGGCGAGTTGAGTTGATGCCAAAGCGCTCCATTTTGGTCTAAACTGACCACAACACTTTCACCCAGTTGTCCTTTGAATCATTCAGATGTTAATTGGCAAACTTCAGACGCGCATGTATATGTGCTTTCTTGAGCAGGGGGACCTTGCGGGCGCTGCAGGATTTCAGTCCTTCACGGCGTAGTGTGTCACCAACTGTTTTCTTGGTGACTATGGTCCCAGCTGCCTTGAGATCATTGACAAGATCCTCCCGTGTAGTTCTGGGCTGATTCTTCACCGTTCTCATGATCATTGCAACTCCACGAGGTGAGATCTTGCATGGAGCCCCAGGCCGAGAGAGATTGACATTTCTTTTGTGTTTCTTCCATTAGCGAACATATATCGGTGGCATTGCCCCAGAAAACAGTAAACAAAACGGTGTCTCCGTCTCTGTATTTCTTCGTGTCGCCTGGTTGGCGTAGGGGCTGGGGCGGGGAAACCAGCGCACGCTCGCATGACAATTACTTCACGTAGCGGCACTGTTCATGAACATCAGCGGGTCAATGTTGCGATGGACCTCAGTTTTGCACAGGACACTATTTTGCTTTGATAGAGCATTTTAATGACCTGTGATACCTTGATAATGCATGTGGTCATGAAAGTCCGTTTTGTACTGATAATTGGCTTTGCAGAGTTGAATGCCGTCGCCACAATGATGTTAGCTGTGGCCTGGATTCGAACTCGGGCCGCCAGGTTCATAGCGAAGCGTCGCAAACGGAATGATCCTCAGTCGTGATTTATTGTAAGGCCGAGTTGTGCACCATCTGATGAGCGTGTAATGCATTGGACAATGCAAGCGGTGTAAATTCATTTCTGATACTGATGAGACCATATACAATGAGTGTACAAGAATGTGAAAGTCAATCAATATCAATCAAATATTTGCAAACTGTCATTTTGTACTTTATTGCATAATTTGTAAACATGAACATTTTTTAACGTAATTATGCATTACAGTATTTGCAATAGTTACCACCCCTTGCATGATTAATGCAAAATGTGCATTTGTGTGCAGTTACCAATATTAACTGCGCAATGCAGGATATGCGACACGATGCAGCGAAGTAGTGTACATGATATACATAAACAATTATAAGTAGAAGACATTATTTCCAACATTCTGAATATTCTTTACGTGCAATCATGTACAACGTGTCCCGTCGTGGCACGCAATAAGCACGCATCTGCATTAGTAAATGCGTTGCACGCGTAACATTACCGCTGAACCAGCAACACGAGACATCCACGCGTCCCCTGCCACCGCCCTCCGCCGCCGTCTTGCAGGTCGGACAGCAAAAACATAACACTTCTGAGAATTTGCAACGCCACCAACACCACCACCACCACGACAAATGTGCCTGTGGGCACCTGGAGACCACGTGGAGAAGACTCCAGGCCACGCGTTGACAACGATGTTGAACAAGTGGAGAATCTTTGACGTTATTAAGCTACTAGCTGTACTACCCGGCTTCGCCCGAGACTTGGATCCACCATGCCCGGCCGCCTTTGTCTCCCCAGTGGTGACGTTCACACGCCTTTGTCTCCCCAGTGGAGACGTTCGACCTAGCGGAGGCCCAGGACCGATGCGTGACGCTTCCACACGCGTGGGTCACATGACATGTGAAGTACGCGGCCGGAGGAGGAGGGTGGACGTCCTCCCCGGCGACGATCGCCGAGGGTGGCGGCGGCGGCACCGCGGGTGAGCCACCGAGTCGGGGCACCGCGGGTGAGCGACCGAGGCGGGTGAGCGACCTCGCACGGGATCCGGGTCGGGCTGCGGCCACAGCCGCCACCACCGGCAACGTCGACGTCGCTCTCATCGGCTCACTTGTTTTCCCTCAACGTCAGCGTACCTGCACGTTGGGAGAGTAGCACGTGTAGATGTGTGTGCAGTGTGTGTAGTGTACGTAGCGTGCGTGTGTGTGGTGTGTGTGTAGTGTGTGTATGTGTGTGTGTAGTGTATGTAGCGTGTGTGTGTGTGTGGTGTGTGTGTAGTGTGTGTAGCGTGTGTATGTGTGTGTGTAGTGTATGTAGCGTGTGTGTGGTGTGTGTGTAGTGTATGTAGCGTGTGTGTGGTGTGTGTGTAGTGTATGTAGCGTGTGTAGTGTATGTAGTGTGTGTATGTAGTGCGTAGCGTGTGTGTGTGGTGTGTATGTAGTATATGTAGTGCGTAGCGTGCGTGCGTACCTGCACGTTGGGAGAGCAGCGTTTGCCGTTGGAGTGACGCGTATGAGAAGTTGTTTCCCCAGCATCCGCACCACTCGGCATGCCCTACACACTTGTTGTACTCCTTAAGCACCTGCACGGGTAGGAGGCGAGGGGTAGGGGGTCAGAGTTTTCAAGCAGGCCTAGAGTTAGGGTTATATGGTGTTCAAGGTAGCATTCAGAGTCGGGGTTACGGTCAGGGTTCGATCTCGAACCTGTCGACGCCTGCTGTGTATTTGGAGTTTGCGGTGTCTCTCTCTCGCGTGGATTTTTTCCCTGGGTCCTCCACATTTAGATTTGACTTTGCGCGTTTATAGATAATTTGGCTGCTGCTATGAATGTCCACGTGACAAGCCACTCCGTTGAGCCGTCACTTGTATAAAGGCTCAGTGGGACTTACCCGGTGAAATAGAAAATAAGCAATGTTGTGCGATCTGTTTCCCTTTCCACAACCTGGCACACCTGTTGTGTTGAGGTGCGGTTCGCTGTCGTGACGCTCTGACTCTGTGCCCTGACTGGACATCTGTGAGAAAGAGCTTCATAGCTCATCGGATTCCTCCTCCAGTTAGAAACACACATCCTCATTCTGTTCAAGATCCTGAAAAAGAGCCATATCGCTCCGTGGGCCTTACCTGGTTAAAAAAAAAGTTTGAATTACGAGTTACCCAATCGGAACCTCATTTGCCAGTAAAAAATATGATAATTGGTTGTTTACCCTTCCATCCGGCAACAAAACTGACGAAAAAAAAGGTGTCAGTTTTGTTGACAGATAGAAGGGTAAAAAAAACAATGATCGAATTACGAGTTGTTAAGATTGTTGGGCGCACTTCCACGTCAGAACAAACAAACAAGTATAACCTGTAAAAACAAAGTTTTTCACTATAAATCCTTTATATGCGTGGCGGCTAGAGTCCTCTCGTCCTCTGGCTTGAGATGGCTGCCACCTATGGGTCAGATGATTGCATTGCACCATTAAGCAATTGGTAATTAAATATCATATTTTTGTCCTAAAAAGTGTAAAATTTTGGAAAAAAAATTTCACGAACATTAATTGTCACGCGCAACGAGTCTGTGTGCAAAATGTCAGCTCGATTGGATCACGGGAAGTGGGTTAAAAAACGACTGAAAGATTTGCACGGTCGTAAGCGCGCAAGCGAACTTAATATAAAGGATTTAAAAACGGTGCGACGGGAAAAGGGTGGATCGGCACCTTTTTCTGCAGAGCACAGTGGAAGATGAAGATGAACGTGCCCTGGAAGGAGTTGAAGATGGTGAAGAGGTAGGCCATGACCAGAGTGGCCTTGTCGACGAGGAGGAACCCGAAGGCCCAGGTGACGCCCAGGAGGCAAAGCAGCGCCACCACGCCCAGCGCACAGGACCTGCGCGCACGGGAGGGGGAAACAATAACCACGATCACGACTTCGAGATGTGAAGCTTTCGTGACTGCAAGGATTCATATTCTTAGGTGTTTTCGGTAAAGTCACGTAGGTAAAAAATTATAATTAATAAAAATAAAATAAAAATCACGACGTTTCGGAGGCAACACAAGCTTCCGTCTTCAGGTGGAACCGTCACAGCCCGACAGCTGTATCAAGTAATATTAATTTAACATTTTTACCTACGTGACTTTACCGAAAAAACCTAAGAATATGACGATAACGACGGCGGCAAAAGTCAGTGCCGTGATAAGTATTTGCCGTCTGCGTGCGTTGTGGTTCTAGTTCAAGTTCATGTAATAGGTGTAGCCCTGTGAGCCATTCGGCTCTTGAATCGGGTGCAACCGCAACAAACAAAAAACATGAACAAGAAACATCTTAAAGTGAATATGTGACTAAGTGCAAACAGAAAATGCGAGCGATTTTTGTACGTTGAACTTCTTTCGCGCCCTACGTAGCCGACCGTGCTAATCGGAGGTGTGCGATTGGTCGGGACGAGCCTGTCTAGGCGGGGGCTCCCCCCGCAACGGCGTGCGTGCGGTGTAACGGTGTCCCCACGTGGAACAGGGGTGGGTAGTGGGTGTTTTTGGTTGTTGTTGCAAGTAGCCATAACAATTCGAAGAGAAATTGGATACAAATTGAAGAATCTCCCTCTACCCCCGAAAGCTCATCTCCCTCGGCTTCTACGCAAGAGGTTGGTGGGTGGTTCAATCCCGGACCGCGACGACCTGCTGCCTGTTGTGTATATCTGGAGTCTGCGTGTGTTCTCACGCTGTCCTCTCTCTCTCTCCCCATGGCGGTCGCGTGGATTACTCTCCTCCGGGATCCTCCGCCACATTTAAAAAATACACGACGTGTCCCCCACACACCCCCCCCCCCTCATCGGAATGGAATCGGAAGAAAAAAACCGGATGACGTTACGCCTACGTACGTCACCGGAAGAGGAATGGTGCAAAGGGCGATCGTCACACGATGGGCCAGAGCGAACCTCTGGTCCGCGAGAGCTGGATTGAGCTCATCAAAGCGAAAACCCCAATTTGAAATGACGGTCGCATTTTTGTGCAGGAGTCATTGGCGACCAGGGTTCAATCGCGGGTGTCTGGGGACCAGTTGGTGGAACGAAAAGGCGAGGGAGGGCCCTATTGTGAAAAGTGGTCTGGCTGGCGGGGAAACTGCCAGCTTCACCCACCGTGTGTCTCGGCTGAGCCTCACGGGAAATGCGGTCGCTTCAAGTGATGAACCCCCCCCCAACCCCAACCCCCCCCCCCCCTAGCCACACCCCCCCCCACACCCGGCGGCCACCCCACTCACTTGATGTTCTCGAGCGTGAGTGGCGCCGAATGCTGCACCATCTTGTACACAGTCATCAGCAGGAACACGGAGTTCACCTGTGACAACACACGCGCACCACGCGTACACACGAGTCAACGAGTCCACAAGACGTTTCTTTTAGGGTTAGATTACGTGAACTATTTTTCGTGGCGATCAAACATGGCCGCGGCCGATTTCCCCTTCCGCGCCTTTTTTTTTGTAAGCGCCAAATTTCCTGTCGTTTGTTTGCAAACAACAGCGACCCACGTGTGGCCACTTGCTCAGTCAGTCTCGCTTAGTAAGATATTAATTTTGTGAGTGTAGTCATACCCCTCCCCCCTCATTCAAGCCGTAATTTAGAGAGCGAAAGCGCTGAGTACGTAAATCGCTAACATAAGAACCCGTTATTCTCTTCTCGCATCATTCATACGATGATGCGGTGAAGTAAACGTTCATACGATATTACGGTGAATGCTTCCAAAAACAATACTGTACCCAAATATTACTGTTAACTTACTTTCAATGTAAACATGAATTGCTCGTACGAATATTCTCTCTCTCTCTCTCAGAATCGACCGACTGATGTAGCAGACGAAACAATCATCTGGTTGAACGATTCTAAACCTTGACGCGGCAATGTTAGTTTACTCTGTTTTTCAAGGTCTTCTCAGTGTTATTCAATGTTGTTACATTTAGTTTACTATTACACTCTGAATTCTATGGCATAATTAACTATTTTTGTGCTTAAAGATCTTTAAAAAAAACTATATTTATATACAGTTTGTAGGAGTCTGGAACGGATTAATCGTATTTACATACAATCCAATAGGGAAGTTAGGTTCAAGTCACGACCAAACCGGGTTGCGACCAAAGTTATGGAATGAATTATGGTCGTGACCAGAGGTTCTACTGTACGGTGGAAAAGAAGTTCAACACACGTACGTATATACTGGCGTCGGTGTGGCAATCAGAGGTGCTTGCCTGCAATTTGGACTTTAGAACTGGACGGGCTTTTGTCACGAGACGATTTCGGGAATTCACGCCCAATACGAACGTGGGAATCGCATCAGATTCAGCACGGGACCTCTCGCAGATGCGTACGTCGAGCAGCAGACACAGCGACACGTCTCGCTGGCGGGAGAACGACGCCGCACCTCCCGTCCCCCGGCACAACGCGCACGCACGGTACTCACGAGGATGATGGTGGCCACGGGCGCAAGGAAACTCCAGATGAAATGATTGTCAGTCCTGAGCCAACAGCTGCAAGAGAGGACAAACGATCGCCCGGTTAGCCTGACAGGCCGGGATCGCGCATTCACGTGTCTGGTTTCACTCGCCAGCATCTGGTAACATTTGCCACCGTTCAGTAGCGCTTGAGGCCCCTTCTGGTAACATTGGGGGAGATTTGTGACATTTGTTGTATGTGAGGACATTCCCTACATCTGGTGAGACCGGGCGCCAGCCGGCAACACCGTGCTCCGGTTAGTAAGCCCAGGTGTCAGGTGTCAACACCAGGTGTGAACCGGCAACACCGAGCTCTGGTTAACAAGCCCCGGGCGTCAGGTGTCAACACCAGGTGTGAACCGGCAACGCCGAGCTCCGGTTAGCAAGCCCCGGGTGTCAGGTGTCAACACCAGGTGTGAACTGGCAACACCGAGCTCCGGTTAGCAAGCCCCGGGCGCCAGGTGTCAACACCAGGTATGAACCGGCAACACCGAGATCCGGTTAGCAAGCCCGGGGCGCCAGGTGTCAACACCAGGTGTGAATTGGCAACACCGAGCTCCGGTTAGCAAGCCCCGGGCGCCAGGTGTCAACACCAGGTATGAACCGGCAACACCGAGATCCGGTTAGCAAGCCCGAGGCGCCAGGTGTCAACACCAGGTGTGAACTGGCAACACCGAGCTCCGGTTAGCAAGCCCCGGGCGCCAGGTGTCAACACCAGGTGTGAACTGGCAACACTGAGCTCCAGTTAGCAAGCCCCGGGTGTCAGGTGTCAACACCAGGTGTGAACTGGCAACACTGAGCTCCGGTTAGCAAGCCCCGGGTGTCAGGTGTCAACACCAGGTGTGAACCGGCAACGCCGAGCTCCGGTTAGCAAGCCCCGGGCGCCAGCGGGCGGCGAAGAGGGTTGACGGGAGGGCGCGGTGACTGACGCGCGCTCGGTGCCGTAGCCCGTGTAGTCGACGGCGAGGGAGGCGGCGACGAGGGCGAGCGGCAGGCCGTAGCCCAGCAGGTAGAAGCACTTGCGGCGCGAGCGGCGCCCCTCGAACACCTCCACCAGCATGAGGTAGAGCTGCAGCCCCTCCAGGAACATCCACGCAAACGCCGCCAGGAACAGCAGGTGCAGCAGCGCCGCCAGCACGGAGCACGCCACCTGTGGAGTTGGCGTTACGCAGAATGTGAGTCTTTGTTCGGACGTGGAGGGAGAAATCCGATGAGCCAAGAAGCTGTTTGATGACAGATGTCCACCGGTCGGGGGGTCACGGGGGTCAGCGAAACAACACGAGGCATGTGAGTGGGTGGGTACGTGAGCGAGTGGGTGGGTTAGCGTGTGAGTGGGTGGGTTAGCGTGTGAGTGGGTGGGTTAGCGTGTGAGTGAGTGGGTGGCTGCGTGAGTGCGTGAGCGGATGAAAGAGCGCCAGTGCGAGAAGACGGGTGGTTGAGCGGGCGAGACACACGGAGACAGAAAGAGGTAGATCGAGTGGGTGAGAGAACGGGCGAGTGGGCGGGCGAGCGGGTGGGCGCACCGTGTACTGAGTCTTGTTGATGCCCACAAGGAACAGCAGCTGGGCAAGCAGCAGGCTGAGGCACAGGTTCTTGTGGACGGTGTTGCGGTCACTCTGGAGGCCGCTGAAGAAGCAGAAGGTGAAGGTGGCCACGGCGAGGCACACGAGCGACACCAGCACGCCCGCCCACGTGATCACCAGCAGCAGCAGCTCGTGGGCGCGGTGCCCGTACTGGCGGCACGGGACGCAGGCACGGGACGCAGGCACGGGACACACGGGGGAGGCGTGAGGGCGCGTGGGCAGGTGTACGCACGCATCAGGGACTTCTTTCGCCAAGTGCGAAGCCGACCGTGCTCACGGGAGGTGCGGGGGAAGGACAGCAAACTAAACGTGAACAGGTTCTTAAAGACAGTTGTCAATTGAGATTTAGATCTAAAAAGGTGGACAAGTGACAAAGACAAAGATCCCCCCCTCCGTATAGACCTTAACAGACTGTACTCATTTAAGGCTGAGTTGACCTAGGGGAGGCCCGGGACCGGTTTAGATAATCGTCACTGGTGTTAGCCGTGAGCGGGAATCGAACCCGGGTCGCCAGGTACATAGCGCAGCGCGCTAACCGCTACACTACCGCTCCCCATTACATTCACACACGCACTCACACACACTCACACGCACTCACACACTCACACGCACTCACACACACGCACTCACACACACACACGCACACGCACACACACGCACTCACACACTCACACGCACTCACACACACACACGCACGCACTCACACACACATACACACGCACTCGCACACACGCACACACACACACACAAGATACTAAGATTACCCGTGTAGCCTTAGCAGACTGGCGGGGCAAGTGCTGTTAGCGAGTAGCACCTATGAAGGCTGGCACAGCACACGAGGGGGTGGGTGGCCAGCACCACGCCCGGCTGCCTTTGTCTCCCAAGTGGCACGATGTTGACACACCGCAACAGTCACTCACTTGAGGCCGAATCGATTGAGATAATTAGTTGGTGGTCGTGAGTAGCGCAGCGCCCTAACCGCTGGGCCACCGCTCCCCCACAACATAAACATTACCACTATCAAATCAACATCGCCACTAGGGAGACAAAGGGCGTGGTGTTGGCCACCCACCCCCTCGTGTGCCGTGCTGGCCTTAATAGGTGCTGGCTAACAGCACTTGCCCCTACAGTCTGTTACAGGCAACACGGGGGATCTTTGTTTTGTGTGGGCGGGTGTCAACACCACCTCATCCAAACTTGACCACCACCAACATCACCACCATCACCTCCAATCACCAACCTCACCACACTCACCACCACCTCTTTACCACCAACATCACCATCATCACCTCCAATCACCACCCTCACCACACTCACCACCACCACCTCATCCAAACTTGACCACCACCAACATCACCACCATCACCTCCCGAATCTCCCCGCACCTCCACGTCGCTCCTCGCCATGAGCACAGCGAAGTTGTTGAGGTGGCTGCAGGAGCAGGTGGTGTGCGTGCTGTCGGTGTGCGTGCTGTCGGTGTGCGTGCTGTCGGTGTGCGTGCTGTCGGTGTGCGTGCTGTCGGTGTGCGTGCTGTCGGTGTGCGTGCTGTCGGTGTGCGTGCTGTCGGTATACGTGCTGTCGGTGTGCGTGCTGTCGCAGCCGTAGCTCCACCAGTCGCCCCTCGTGGTGTGAGATGAGCAGTTCCAGAAGCAGCAGCTGCGGCTGAAGTGGTCAGACGTCTGGGGGGGGGGGGGTACGGGGAGGAGGAGGACGGTGACCATTTCGTCATTCAAGCACGGTGTGGATGCTGGGGATATTGGCCTTGCTGAGGACTTCTGTGTCAGGGATTCTGTCTTGCCACTTGATCCTCAGCAGTTTCCTCAGACAGCTCAAGTGGAGATGATTCAATTTCTTGGCATGGCGCTGGTAGACTGTCCAGGCTTCGCACCCATACAGAAGAGTTGGTAAGACAACAGCCCGGTAGACCTTCAGTTTTGTCTCCTGCTTGATGCCAGCCCTTTCCCATACCGTGTCACGTAGACGCCCAAAGGCTGCACTGGCCTTGACAATCCTGATGTTAACTTCATCATCTGTGTTCACAGCGCGAGACAGAGTACTACCAAGGTAAGTAAACTTGTCAACGGCTGAAAGCTTTTGCCCATTCACAAACATGGCGGGCTCAGTGTAGGGTTTCCCAGGAGCAGGTTGGTACAGGACTTCAGTCTTTCGGTAAAGTCACGTATAAAGATAAAACAATAAATTAAATAAGATGAGCGACAGCCGGGTGAAGGCGATGATGGACGAGGCGGGCGAGGAGTGCCGCGCAGACGGAGCGGACGAGACGAGTTGACGTGCGTGGGCGAGGTGGGGTTGCGGGCATTGCGACGATTCGATTAATATCTCACACGGGGGAAGGGAGAAGGAGGGAGGCAGGGGGGTGATGGCTTACCCATTGCGCGATTTGGTTCACCCAGGTGGAAGTGCAGTTGCTTAAATCGGGACCTCGTGCAGACCAGGCTCCTGTGATGGCATCGCAGGTGTAGAGCGCCGTGCCTGATGCGTGCGCACACAAAGACAAAGATCCCCCGTGTGGACAGACGTTGCTGGGCCAAGTGCTGTTAGCGAGCGCCTATGAGAGACGGCGCGGCACGCGATGGGGTAGGTGGCCATCCACCACGGCCGGCCGCCTTCGTGTCTTCGGCGATGTTGTTTACGAAGCGCACCGTGTTACTATTAAGCTGCTAAACACAAACATTAGTTTAGCGGGTGCCCACTGAGCTGTGTAGCTCTTTGTCCAGAAGTAACCTGGTAACAAGTGATAGCTCAACGAAGTGGATTATCGCGCGGAAATCCATAGCGGCGGCCAAACACTCTAAACGCGTAGCGGCGTCGATTCTAAATGTGGAGGGAAAAACCGGAGGACCCGGAGAAAAATCCACGCGACCACGGGGAGTGAAACATGCAAGCGTCAAATCCACGCGCGCCAGGGTTGGGATCGAACCCATGACTACCAGGCGAGGTAGTGAACGTCTAGACCACGGGAGCGGCGGCACAGCGGTTAGCGCGCCGTGTCAGCCTTGATAAGCGCTCGCCAAAGGCGGCCTGCTTGAAGCCGTTTGTGCAAAAGAGCTCCGTGGCCCATCGGATTTTCTCCGGGATGAACAGAGACTCCCGATTTCGAAAGATGATTCTGCGTGGCAATCGGTTATCACGCACGCGCAGCGATCATCTGGTCCGGAGTGATATATAAACTGGCAATGGGTGACTACCAACCTTCACCAATGTCCACTGACCAGCGTGGTGAAGTATGGTCAAACCAACAAAGTGTGTCGGTCATGGGAGTTGTTCATCCAGCAGTGGATTGAGAAAGGCCTGTACATTATTATTATTATTATAGCTACGATATGATACAATGACACGTAGCAGGCTTTCGCGACCCATATTCATACACGTTGACAAAAAATAAATAGTTCACTACTTTAGCCCACCGGTGTGTTGAAGAGTGAATCCACAACATTTACAATTGAGTAGCACGACGTTTCGCTGGTAATTACATCATCCAGCAGAATTGTGAAGCCCTCCACTTGACTTAAATAGAGTAGCAGCAGCAGGATGACGTCATCATTTAACCCATTCAGGTGCAGTGATTTGAGGCGGAGGGGGGGGTTATTGTAATTATATACTAGATGAGTAATCAGTCAATTGTTATGATTCCTCTATAAGGAGTTGTAATGTGTATTGTTTAATAACTGAACCAAATCACCATACCCAATCAGGTACAGAAATAAGTGGTGGCGGAGGTGGGGGAGGGTGTTATTGTAATTATATACTACGTTAGTAATCTGTTAATTAGTAAATTACTAACAGAAGTTGCATATCGGATTAATTGTTTATGTGGCAGATGCTATACTGGACAGACGGGACGAAACATCAGCGTAAGACTAAAAGAACACAAAATAAATCACCACCTTTGTCTCCCCAGTGGCGATGTTCACACACCACACATGTTCAATCTTAATTTTGGAGCTAATTTTGGAAAGAACCAAAGAATACCACACATGTTACTCGTTTGAGGCCGAGTCGACCTAGGGGAGGCCCAGGACCGGTTAAAATAATCGTCACAGGTGGTGGCAGAGTAGGAATCGAACTCGGGTCACCGGGTTCGTAGCGCAGCGCGCTAACCACTACACTACCGCTCCACACACACACACACGCGCTTGCTGCAGACACACACAACTTTGCGTACGGCAGTAAACGACTCAAATATTAAACCAATGCTGCGCGAAGAACGCCTTAGACCTGCAACACATTTGTGTTTTACTTTCCCCGCGGAGGATTGGGGGGGGGGGTGCGTGACATGAGCAGGCACACTGCGTGACGCTTCCACATACGGGTCACATGACAGAGATGTGACGTCACAGCTCAATTGCCGTGCAAAATCTCTGCATTATTGCGCCCCCCCCCCTCACCAAAAAAAATACAAAAGTCTATTTTTATCATTTGTTCATGGTGTACAGTCTGGAATGTACCCACATGGCAAATTTCAAGTTTGTTGCATGTCGGGAAGTACGCTAAACTTTTGAACAGACACACATATTCACAAATTTCCCTTTTATATATAGATTACAATTACAATTCCTTATAGGGGGAAACACATACTAATTAACTGATTACTAACGTAGTATATCATTACAATAACCCCTCCCCCACCTCCGCCACCTCTGATTTCTGCACCTGATTGGGTACGGTGATTGGGTCTAGTTATTAAATAATACACATGTAGGGTCTTCCTCCTGGAGACACCGGGTATTTAGATTCACACGGAGACCAGGTCTTTGCTCAGGGCTGCTCGCCGTTTATTTTCTTCCTCTCTCCACACTTCCACCCGACGCGACCCCACGTGAGCTCCCGTCCACGCCTCCCTCCTTCCTCCCTCTCTCCCGAAGCTACTTTTTCTCAACCATCCTGAACACCTCCTCTGTCGGCCAGGGTCTCTGGGGAGGTCTGGACCACGTACCCAAAGCAGCCATACACATACACACACGCTCACACGCTCAGACACTCAAACACCTTCGCACTTTCACCTCCACTCTCCCTCACACACTGTGAGGAGCACCCCCACGCACTTCACTTGTGCTCATCAAAGACAAAGATCCCCCGTAAAGCCTTCAACACACTGTTGGGGCAAGTGCTGTTAGCGAGCAGCACCTATGATGGCCGGCGCAGCGTACGAGGGGGTGCTGTGGCCAACACCACCACGCCCGGATCTTTCACGCTCACACCTTCACCCACTCACACACGCACACACTCCCACTCTCCTCTCCCCCCCTCTCTCTCCTCCTCTCTCTCCTCGCCTCCCGCTCTCTCCCCGGCTCTTCGTTTTCCGTCCCTCTTCCCGTGCTCGCCCCTCGTTGGGTCTCCGCGGTGCTCCACTACATCACCCCCCCCCCCGTGAAGAAAAATCAGCCGTCCCGGCTGCCAACGTGATGTCAGAGAAGAGGGGGAGAAAAAAAAATGAAATAACATTTTTCGAGCGACCCCTACGACCAGCAGCCAACAACACAACAAGCAGAACAATAACGCGGAGCACAAGAAGGTAGGATAACCACAAGGGACCAGATGGCCCGTGCAGAGGCCCCCCACTCCATGACCCGTCGTGCGGAGGGTGCAGGAAGGGTGCTCAACAGAACAAGCCACTCCTGGGCCTCGTCCCCGAGGCTGGTCCGCCTCCTGGAGTCGGAGCCTGGTCCTGCGGTGGCGTTTCGGTGCGGCGAGACCGCTCCCCCCTGGGTAGGGGCGCAGGCGTGTCCGTGGGGACTAGGTGCTGTGATCCTGCGATCCTGCGGGTGGAGCACGGAGAAGATGCACCCTGACGCACTGCCTCACGACACCCGCGACCCGGCTCGTCGGACACATCAGGGGATGATTCAGCGGAACAAGGCACGTATCTCATCAGATCTCTTTTGCCGGTGTAGAGGAGTAATATCGGGATGTGACGTCGTGCGCGCTGGGCGGTGCGATGACGCCATGTCTCCTCGTGGTACTTAAGGGGGACCCCGTGGGAGCCCGGGATGGAGAGAGGTTGAAGAGACAGCCGGGGGAAGCGCTCAGGGAGTCTGGAGAGAAGGCGGCTCAAGTTGTGGAAGGTGCTGCTCTCCCCGGTCGGTCGGTGTTGGCTGATCCCCCGATCCGACTCGAGGCAGAGAGCCCAAGAGCTATCCGAGCTAGGGACAGACGGACCCAGTGTAGGGCACCTACCCCTGGTGGAAGTTATCAACAACCCCTATTAATAAACCGGCAGAAGCCCTTACAAGAAGACCTGCCTCCGTGTCGTCATTTGCACCTCAACACCAGAACCAAAATATAGTAACAGGGTTTTCCCCCCTTTTTTTCTGGCAACAAAACTGAAACCTTTTTACGAGGAATCATGTCCGCATTAACCGCAAGACTTGTGGTAAAAATGCAACAAAAAACACACTGATAATATATGCATTGTCCTTGAAACTGACTGGTCCACACCAGAGACGGCTTGGTGTGGACCAATCAGTTTCAAGAACAATGCATATATTATCAGTGTGTTTTTTGCTTGCATTTTGAACACCAGTATTGTGGTTAATGCGGACATGATTCCTTGCAAAAAGGTTTCAGTCTTGTAGCCAGAAAAAATCCTATTATCAAGGCACATACCTCTTCAACCGAGAGGGCTGCACAATCCGACGGCGCTGGCCGAATCAGATGCGCACGCACTACGGTCTCCAGACCTCGAAAACCTCCACTGGACCCTGCCATGGCCGATATAGTTTACGGGACGTCCCCAGGGGCACCTGCGGGCAATGCAGCCAGGCCTTATCACCGATTTAAGAGCCGAATGGCTCACAGGGCTATACCTAATAAATGAACTTTGAACTTTGAACCTTGAACCAACCTCCGGACCCCCGGGGCACCGTCAGCCTCTCACTTGCTGCTTGCCGGCTGGCGAATTACTTTCCGGGGCCTCCCGCAACCTGTCGAGACGCAACCCACATGGGGGCAGGCATCGCGGATCCTTCACCGGATGAGCCAAAGCCAGAGGTCGCAACCGGGTACCCGACACCCTACCCGATACCCGGCTACCCGTACCCAACTGGGTACGGGTACCCATTTGCGACCCTGGTGCGGCCGGGTACGGGTACGTGTAAGGAATCAAAACCCGTTTGCGACCTCTGGCCAAAGCCCAATTGGACGTGCATCGGGGACTCCAGTTCCCTCCCGTACGTAAAAAAAAGGGGGAGAATCCCGTGGAGGTACGAGGTGCCAACCGGTACGCCGTGAAGATCCCTGGGACGTGCAGGTCCCAATCAGACTGGGACGTGTCCACCTGGTGACATAGCATAGACGTAAGGGTGTGATGCAATCGCTCTACCATCCCATTAGTTTGAGGGTGGTAGGGTGACGTCCTGATTTCCCCCGTGCCCAGAAGGTGGCAGACCTCCTTGAGCAACCTGGAGGAAAAATTTCGGCCCTGGTCAGTCAAGAGTTGCTCGGGGGGGCTCCCTTGTCCAACACGTAGTCACGCACAAAGGCATCGGCTACGGACGCGGCCAACTGATCCGGCAAGGCCCACGCCATAGGCCAACGGGTGAGATACTCAACCCCGACCAGGAGATAGTTATGTCCCCTTTTTGAAACCGGGAAGGGGCCCAGGATGTCGAAAGCCCGTTGACCCGTCTGCAGCGGGGACAGATCCTGCCGAACCGGCGGCTTACGACGGGCAGTCCTTGCAACCTTTAACCAAAAGTGCCACGTCATCCTCCACACCCGGCCAATAGCAGTCACGTGTAATAGTGAACGTCTTCCGAAACCCCAAGTGCATCACTTTACCGTGAACAACCCGGGTAAGCTTCCCGCGGAGGACCGTGGGCAAGACGACACAATACCTCTGGGATTCTGCATCCCACTGAATGAGGAGGACCGTACAGGAGGGTCAATAACGGAGCCCTCGCCACAGACTTAGGGGTCGGCCACGCGCGCACGCACTCAGTTTTGTTGGGATCGGTAGCCACCCCTGATGGGCTCACGACGTGACCCAAGCACTTAACCGACGATTGCAGGGAATGGCATTTTCGGGGCTTAACATTGAGGTTAGCGGCCCGCACCTTAATGAAGACCGACCGCAACTGTTGTAGGTGTCCCTCGAACGTCCGGCTGAAAACGATGACATCATCCAAGTATGTGAGGCACGAGTCCCATTGAAGACCCGCTAAGACCATCTCCATAAGACGCTGAAAGGTGGCCGGGGCGGAATGGAGACCCATCGGCAGGCAGTTAAAATGGAAACGGCCCTAGGGTGTGCGGAAAGCAGTTTTGAGCTTCGAGTCCTCATCCAACGGCAGCTGCCAGAACCCCGACAACCAGTCCAGAGTTGAGCGTCCAGCGACGGTGTGGCCGATGCGAGCAGCTGGCCGAGTTCGCCGAGCTGGGCGATTTGGACGGCGACCTCCCGCTGGCCCTCAGGCGGTGGCGGCATCTGGAGAGCACCACCGGCCGCCTCCTGCGCTGTCAGCAGCGGCGCAGAGGGCCGCATCTCCAGTGTCCCCGACTCCATCGATGGCGTCGTCTTCGTCCGATAGCACCGCTGGTACGTTCTTCCTCTTAGCAGTCGCTTTTGACACGATGCCAGCTAATGTTTATGTCCCTGTTGCGAAGGTTCGACGGAAACTTCCGACACCAATTGTAGAGTCTTCATGCTGGACACCCCGGGTATTTAGATCCACGCGGAGACCAGGTCTTCGCTCAGGGCTGCTCGCCGTTTATTCTTTCTTCCTCTCTCCACAGTTCTACCCGACACGACCCCTCGCTAGCTCCCGTCCACATCTCCCTCCTTCCTCCCTCTCTCCCGAAGGTACCACGCTCCGTCTCCACCCCAACCTCCTTCCTCCTTCTCTCTCGAAGATGACGCCATCTGGTCCAACCCCTGGATCACTGCTACACTACAGTCAGTAGAGGCTACCACGCCGTCCCCCGAGCAGCACTGGGACACTCTGACCATGCCTTGGTCCACCTGATTCCTGCATACAGGCAGAAACTAAAGCTCTGTAGACCTGCTGTGATCTGCGGGCGTGCTTGGACTATACTGACTGGGATATGTTCACGACTGGTACCAATAGCCTGGATGAACTCACAGAGGCTGTGACGTCGTACATCAGCTTCTGTGAGGACTGCTGTATTCCAACACGCACCAAGGTGAACTTCAACAACAACAGGCCCTGGTTCTCAGCAAAGCTCAGAAGGTTGAGGTTGGAGAAGGAGGAAGCGTTCAGGAGTGGGGATAGAGACAGATTCAAAGAGTCGAAGAACAGGTTTGGCAAGGCGGTGAGAGAGGCTAAACGACTCTACTCAGAGAGACTAAAACATCAGTTCTCTGCTAACGACTCTGCTTCTGTCTGGAGAGGGCTCAGGCAGATTACCAACTACAAGCCCAGAGCCCCGCACACCACTAACGACTCTCGCCTGACCAACGACCTGAACGAGTTCTACTGCAGATTTGAAAGACAATTGGACTGTCCTGAACTACCCCTTGCCACCCAAGAGGCCTCCCCCCCCCCCACTACAGAGATGACTCTCTCAATTCAGGAGGGAGAGGTGAACAGACTTTTCAAGCGGCAGAACCCCCGCAAAGCAGCTGGGCCAGACTCTGTCTCTCCAGCGACCCTCAAGCACTGCGCTGACCAGCTGTCTCTGGTGTTCACCAACATCTTCAACACCTCACTGGAGACATGCCATGTACCAGCCTGTCTCAAGTCCTGCACCATCATGCCTGTGCCCAAAAAGCCAAGGCCAACAGGACTTAATGATTACGGATCCGTCGCCCTAACCTCTGTGGTAATGAAGTCTTTTGAGCGCCTGGTGCTGGCACACCTCAAAGCCATCACAGACCCTCTCCTGCAGTTTGCCTACAGAGCCAACAGGTCTGTGGACGACGCAGTTAACATGGCCCTCCACTTCACCCTACAGCACCTGGACTCCACCATCATCCCTGCCCTGCTTCAGGACAAGCTCTCCCTGCTGAATGTGCCCGACTCCACCTGCAGGTAGATCACAGACCTCCTGTCTGACAGGAAGCAGTGTGTCAAACTGGGATCACAAGTCTCTGACTCCCGGTCCATCAGCACCGGATCTCCTCAGGGCTGCGTCCTTCCCCCTGTGCTCTTCACCCTGTACACCAACAGCTGCACCTCCAGTCACCCCTCCGTCAAACTCTTGAAGTTTGCGGACGACACCACCATCATTGGGCTCATCTCTGGTGGGGATGAGTCTGACTATAGGTGGGAGCTTTAGAAAGAAGGCTGCTGTCTCTGGTGTAGGCCGACACAGACTGAGACAGCGAGACAAAGGGGGGCGGGTAGGGGGGGGGGATACAGAAAGAGAGACTGAGACAGCAGGAGATAGACAACCGGAGAGAGAGAGACAAAGAGGCACAAAGAGATAAAAATACAGAGAGAGGGTGACAGAGAAAAACAGATAGGCAGAGAGAGGTCTACAGACATAAGAGCATGAGACACAAAAATGGAAACCGAGGGGACAGGGGGCAGAAAAAGTGACACACACACACAGACACACACAGACACACACAGACACACACACACAGACTAACACAGACACACACAGACACACACACACACAGACACACACACACACAGACACACACACACAGACACAGACAAATAGAAAGAAAGATGGAGCTACAGCCATCGGGAGACGTGAGAGAAACACACACGCAGATAGAGACACTGACACAGAGGAAGATGTGGGAGACAGAGACACGGACACAGAGGGAGATGTGAGAGATAGAGACACAGATAGAAAAACAGACAGAGACTCGGAGACGGAGGGAGACGGAGGGAGATGGGCGGAGGCGGCAGGCGGGCAGACTCACCGACGGCGCCTGCAGGACAGGGCCTCTCGGCCGTCTTGCCCCGCAGCAGCTGGGGCCACTGGACGGCGTGGGCGAGCGTGGGGGGACAGGATGTGGGCACGCTGGTGCTGCCCTGGCCACCGTCAGCGGGCGCCACGTCTCCCGGTGTCACGTCGGTCGTGTCCTGCGGTGGAGACGCGGCATTGAAGAGTCGAGCGCAAGTGTTGTAAGTTGAACCTCTTTCGCACCGTACGGAGCCAACCGTGCCGATCGGAGGTGCAGTGCGCCAACCACCACGCCACCGCTCGCCACCACTACCATGTTCTTACACTCCGCGCCAGGTACTTATTTGAGGCTGATTCGACCTAGGAGAGGAGTCCTGGGACCGGTTCAAATAATCGCTAGCGGTGTTGGCCGTGAGCGGGAATCAAACTCGGGTCGCCGGGTTCGTAGCGCAGCGTAGCGCTAGCCGCTACACCACTGCTCCCCACCATCATCACCACCACCGCCACTACTGCCAACACTATTGCTGCTACCACCACCACCACCGTTACCTGAGGCAGTTGCGTAGGGATGGGCGGCACCATTGCCACGTGGCTACGCGGAGGACTTGCGGTGCTGCCTCCGCTGGAAGGCCCTATCGTCGAAATCTCGTGCACTGCATTGTGGGTAACACAAAGAACAACGGCCATATTGAGGACACGGGCGCGACCAACTGACATTTACACAATCGACGGTTGGCTACGTGCGGCGCGAAAACAGTTCAACGCACAAACATTCACAACCCAAGAGCAGCGGCACAGAGCTCCCAAATGTCCTGGATTGGACGAACGTCAGAGGTCGCAACCGGGTACCCGATACCCGTACCCTACCCGATACCCGGCTACTCGTACCCGGCCGGGTACGGGTACGGGTAGCCGTTTGCAACCCTGGTGCGGCCAGGTACGGGTACGGGTAGGCCGTGAGTCACTGGTGAGTAACCGTTTGTCACTCATTTCGGGTACGGTACGGGTAGGCCGTGAGTCACCGGTGAGTAACCGTTGACGAAGGTTCCCGGTTTCAGGAAGGGCATCCCCGGTGTCCCGAAGAGTTCAAAGTTTGTGCCGCCTCATAGTTCGACCCGTGGGGGGGGGGGGGGGGGCTACAAGGAGGACTCCTGACGCACCTCCGATTAATGCAGTCGGCTACGTAGGGCGCGGAAGAAAGTTCCAACGTACGCACACATACTGCCCCGATCACTACCATCGAACAAAGTCGGTCACTGTGTGAAAAACAAGAACAGGTTTCACCCCTTTCTTGCAATCAAACAGGAGGTGTTCAGATGTTGAAACCCCAAATAGACGATGCCTTTTGCAAGGAATCAAGTCTGCAACAATCACCCACGGTACTTGTGCTAAACATGCAAATAAACGTGCTCTGATAACACTGTGTAACAATTCGTTTTTGTTCCTGGGTAGTAAGCGATATTTCCTAATTGCTTCTGCCTAAAAGTACAGAAAATGGCTATTATTCCCAACAAACTTTGCTTTTGTGACCAGGACAGTGGTATTTTTAAATTTACCTATTTTCCAGAACATTCCAGATAAAGTTGGGTGAGGGGCGGTGGCCGGGGGGGCGAGGAGGGGAGACGAGAGGGTGGGGAGGAATGAATGACTGGGGAATCTGTCGCGCACCGAGGGCCGAACAGGACTTCAAACACCTCAGTCCATCCTGTTACTGCAAGGTTGTAAGGAAACGAACGTACTGTAAGTGGTCATGTTGAAAAGGTGTGGAGCAAGGTTTTTCCCCGAATTTAAACAAAACTATTAAACTACTTTTTATTTTACCAGGTAAGGCCCCACTGAGCTATGTAGTTCCTTTTCAGAAGCGACCTGGATATCACAAATGATAGCTCAACCAAGTGCAAGAAGAATCCACACGACCAGAGAGAACACACAAACTCCAAATATACAGCAGGCATCAGGGTTGGTTTCGAACCCATGCCCCAATTTAAGAGTTTTACTCTTACGAGGTCACCCTGAGTGAAGTTGCTGCACACAGAAAACAAGACGAGGCGGTGATGGGAGCGACTTGAGAGCGCTGCGTCGTTTAACGATTAGTGCCACGAAGAAAAACTGCCCACGGCGATGGATAACAATCGTCTGTAGTTGGCCTCATGCGGCTGTGTGCCTTGTGAAGTGAAGCCACAGGCCACAGATGGGTCCTACCTCTGGTTCAAAAGGTATTCCTACCCTCTGGTCAGTTTTGAACGAGCAGCTGGATTTAATCACTCACTCTGAATGGAATTACACTGTCCTGTGCGATAGACTTGTCCCCGCCATAGGAAGGTGGAATTCCCACCGCTGGCTCAGGGTTGTAAGCGGGAGATGAGCGCACATGCCTCAACGCTCTTTCTGAGCAGGAAAATCACTTTTGAGTCGTTGTGACGAATGTGAATGCAATAGCGAGTGTCTGTTGACAACCAACTAAACTCTCTTCTCTATGCTTGCAAATCGTGCTCCGCTCTAATGGAACATCTCTCTCCGTGGTGAGATGTTAACTACCTCGCCTGGTATACAGGAAGTCGTGGGTTCGGTCCCGAACCTGACACCTGCTGTTGTATATTTGGGGTTTGCGTGTCTCTCTCTCTCTCCGTGTTGAGATGTCAACTACCTCACCTGGTATTCGATGGGTAGGTCGCTATGTTGGGTCAAAGTGTGTCCCCGTACTCCCGCCTCTCAAAGGAGTCTGGCCAGTGTGGAAGAGTAGGCCAAGTACCCTCTCTAGAGCTCCCTCGAGTAGAATCCCTTCCACCAGCAGTGACATGAGCAAGCAAATTTATTTTTATTCTCACCACCATTATTATTGTTGTGATAATTCCATCGACACCGCCGTAGGACTGCGAGACACAGCGGGACTCTTGACTGCAATCCCACCGCTACGCTACCGCTCCCCACCACCCACCCTTCTACACCCCCCCCACTCCTCCAACCCACCCCCACGTCGCCGCCTCACCCTTCCGCTCACCTGCAGTGGGATCCCGCGTGCCGAAGTGCAGCGTGTAGCGCAGCACGTGGTGGTTGTCCCACACGTAGAGGGCGCCGTCGCGCGGGTTGTACTGCACCGACGCGATGAACTGGAACGGGTTGGGGAACGGGATGGCGACGCGCGCATCCCGTCGCGAGTTGGTGTCGTACACGTAGTCGATGCGGTCGCTCGTCCCCCCCTCTCCTCCTCCTCCGCCGGTGCCGTTGGCCCCTCCGTCGCCGTCGTCCTCGTAGGTCGAGCGCAGGACGTAGAGGACGCCGCACGCCATGAAGGCGTCGGAGGCCGAGCGTTTGTCGTAGGCCGTCTCAAAGGAGGCCTCGACGCGCAGCGTGTACGGGTTCAAGCGGCTCACCACCACGCGCCCCTCGTTCTGCTCCGTGGCGTAGATGACCCACAGGCCGTTCTCGTCGGCCGCCAGGTCCATGTCGGACCTGCCGCCCCAGCGGTAGGGCGACGTGTCGTAGTAGTTGGCGTTGGGGACGACCGCCTCGCCGCTCTTGACACGCGTGCCCAGGTCGAACTTGACGATTCTGCGCGTTCGCTCCTGCGAGGGGGAGGTCAGGTGAGCGTGTGTGTGTGTGTGGCGGAGAGGTGGGTGTGTGTGTGAGGGAGAGGGGGTGGGGAGAGGGGGTCGGGAGAGGAAAGGGAGTGAGAGGGGGGGAGAGGAGAGTGGGAGTGTGTGCGTGTGTGAGTGGGTGAAGGTGTGAGCGTGAAAGATCCGGGCGTGGTGGTGTTGGCCACAGCACCCCCTCGTACGCTGCGCCGGCCATCATAGGTGCTGCTCGCTAACAGCACTTGCCCCAACAGTGTGTTGAAGGCTTTACGGGGGATATTTGTCTTTGATGAGCACAAGTGAAGTGCGGGGGCACGCTCCTCACAGTGTGTGAGGGAGAGTGGAGGTGAAGGTGCGAAGGTGTTTGAGTGTCTGAGCGTGTGAGCGTGACTGCCCTATATGACATCATAACAACAGTCTGGACCGCTGGACGGGTTCCGCAGGATTGGAAGGATGCCCTGGTGGTCCCCCTTTTTTCAGAAGGGGGACCGCACAGACTGTAACAACTACAGGAGAATCTCACTCCTCAGTAACAACTACAGGAGAATCTCACTCCTCAGTGTGCCGGGAAAGGTCTTGGCAAGGATTATTCAACATCGCCTTGCTAGGCACGCTGAGGAGAGGCTTGCGGAGCCCCAATGTGGTTTCAGTAAAGGGCGGTCCTACACAGATGCCATATTTTCTGTCCGTCTACTACAGCAGAAGTGTAGGGAATTCCAACAAGACCTACATCTCTGCTTCATTGACCTGGTCAAGGCCTATGATACCATCAGTAGGCCTGGGCTCTGGGTTGTTCTTCGTGCTTTCGGAGTCCCTGACCCTCTGCTCACGCTCATTAAGGACCTTCATGATGGTGAGCGGGCCCGGGTAAAACTACGTGGCCAGGAGTCAGAGCCATTCCCTGTACACCTTTGGGTGCGACAGGGATGTCCTCTGGCTCCAACATGATTTAGCATCTATTTCGACCACGTAGTTCGTGAAGCCTTCAATAGCTGTACCGGAGGAATTTCCATCTGGTACAGATACAATGGGAGGCTGATCGATGCCCGGGTGCGGTCAAGGGATAGACCCCTATTGGTCAACCATGTTATGTATGCCGATGCTCTGGTGATTGCTGCTCACTCAGAGGTGGAGTTGGAGGCACTGCTGCTGAACCTGGAACTTGCCACTAAGAGGTGGGGACTTATAATCAGCCCCACCAAAACTAAGCACCTGCCTGGGTATTTTGTACCATCGGACAATCCACTCCCACAACTCACAATCGGTGATGGGGCAGTAGTGGAGAGAGTGGAGAGTTTCCCATACCTGGGCAGTGTGCTCATGACCGGCTCCAGCTTAACAGCAGAGGTCTCACTCCAAATCAGTTGAGCGCCATTATCTTTTCATCGGCTGCATTACGCTGTGTGGAAGCTACCTGGTCTCTCGCTCCGCATGAAGCTCCAGGTCTTCTCGGCCACGGTAATTTCCTCCCTTCTCTACGCTTGCAAAACGTGCACCCCCCTAATGGAGCATCTTCGCCGGTTAGAAACATTTAGGCTCCCTATTGGTCAACCACGTTATGTATGCCAACGACCTGGCAATTGCAGCTCACCACACAAAGTGGCTTATCACGTGGCGACGTAACAGCAGCCAATCGCTCTAAACGTGCATGGATTCTAAATCAGGTGGCCAACATCTCTCCGCCGCGCCGGGCACCGACCTTGTTGAAGAACACGGCTCCGTCGTACACCACAAAGCCCGTGCCGTCCACTCGGTGCGGCAGCTGGTAGTTGGTGAGCGGCAGCCCGGCCGCCATGTCCTGGAGGGAGGCGTACTCCACGAGCTTCTTGGTGCGGTGGGGCGACCACGGCATGAAGTACACCTTGTCGTCGGCACGCAGCGGGTCGCGGCACCACGAGCCGGCCTTCTGCTTCGCCTGCAGGAGGTGCAAGGCCTCGTCAACAAGGCGGATGCTGCCCGGGCAGGGGAAGACTGCCACGGGGAACGGGGGACAGACGAACGAACGGATGGACGGACGGTCGGGTCAAGCATCATTCGCGGCTGCTCCCTAGTCGATATACTATAAAAGGCCCACTGAGCTACGTAACTCTTTTGCAGAAGCAACCTCGCCGCACACAATGGCAGCTCAACGAAAGTGACTTATCACGTGGAAATGTACAGCGGTGTCCGAGTACTCGAAACGCGCGACGTCGATTCTAAACGCGGAGGGGGAAACTGGAGGACCCGGAGAGCACTCCACACGACCGCAGGGGGAAAACATGCAAGCTTCCAAGTATACAGGCCTCAGGGCCGGGATCGAACCCACGACCTCCTGTATAGCAGGCAAGGTAGTTAACATCTCCTAGCCACCGTGATGATGATGATGAGACACGCAGACTCCAAATATAGAGCAGGTGTCAAGGTTGGTGATCGAACCCACGACCTCCTGCGTACCAGGCGAGGTAGTTAACATCTCCTAGCCACCGTGATGATGATGAGAGAGAGACATGCAAACTCCAAATATACAGCAGCAGGCGTCAGGGTCGGGATCCAACCCACGACCTCCTGTATAGCAGGCGAGGTAGTTAACATCTCCTAGCCACCGTGATGATGATGATGAGACACGCAGACTCCAAATATAGAGCAGGTGTCAAGGTTGGTGATCGAACCCACGACCTCCTGCGTACCAGGCGAGGTAGTTAACATCTCCTAGCCACCGTGATGATGATGAGAGAGAGACACGCAAACTCTAAATATACAGCAGGCGTCAGGGTCGGGATGGAACCCATGACCTCCTGTATAGCAAGCGAGGTAGTTAACATCTCGCCACCGTTTGCATGCGTGTGTAATAGAGGTCGTTGAAGCGACTTCTGGGATCCGGTCTTTATTCACTTTTCATTACAGCATTCCTTCACGCTGCTGACAGGCAGCGTGAGAGGGATAGAGAGAGACACTGCCACGTGGCAGCCTGGACCACGTGGCAGCCTGGACCACGTGGCAGCCTAGACCACGTGGCAGCCTGGACCCCCGTTCTCGCGTGGCCTCCTCCTCCGTTCGTTCCAGTTCTGACCACGTGTCGTTCGTCTCCACCCCTATTTAATACCCGGGTCACGTGGTACCTTTCCACCAATCCTGGTTAGCCTCCATGGAATCTTCCAGACTCCATCGTAGGCTCCTGGGACCACGCCCCTGACTCGTCCCCCCATTGGCTGTGGCCAAAGCCAGCAGAACCAATCCTCTACAAACAGCTGTCACCATCCCATCACGTCAGGGCCACGCCCCTAGGCTTCCCCCCATTGGCTATGGACCAGGACCGGTAGAGCCAATAATTGTGACGAGTTGTAATCCGTCAACGACCCGGATATAACCTCACGTGACACGTGTACTGATGGGTGTGTGTCAACATAGGTGCCGTCTGTGTCGCAGCAGAGCCTGACGAAGCCGAATGTCCACAGGGAACGATCGCGATTCTTAAACACACACGTGGCATGTGCATCGGGGGCTTACTGTGTGTGGCATAAATCGACAGATTCATCGTCGCACGTCGGTTAAACACTTGGCTGAAATGAAAGCGTCGTGAACACAGGCCATTCAGCTTTTTCACAGAAACAGCGGGCATGCAGAGGATTGTGGGGTTTCCCAGGATGCGCTGAGGCCTAGCCTAAACGAATTTCAACCGAAGGTGTTGTTACTGGGATTGCCGCAAAATATTTTTTCACGATACGACATCAAATTTCACAATAGGACGAATTTCCAATAACGTTGTAGTACTCGTATTTAGCGTGTTAGTTCTATTGTAATCAATGCAGTCTATAAGGCTCATGAACGCACAGCGCTGACAGTTACGCCAGAAATGCGGTCAACAATTACACGAAACAAGGCAATGACGATGTCACATAATCGCCATGCTGTCAATTAACGCCGAAAACTGTTAAGAAAGCGTTGATTCGATTTCATAATAAATATTTATTTACAACCTGCATAACTTTTGGTGAGCGCACACAATTGAATTCTTTGGTTTTATCAGCTGTGTCTCAAGCTAAGCGTGGTACATATGTTTGTGTGTTTCGTAATCACACCGAATATCTTCCAGTCCGCAGGTGCAAACAAAAAAATGTACGGGTCAGTGGTGGACTGCAAGCGATTAGCACGCTGAGCTTTGAACCCGGTAACCCGAGTTAAATTCGTGCTCACGCCCAACATCAGTGACGATTGTTTAAACCCGTCATGGGCCTCCCCTCGGTTGCCTGGTGCAGTGCGTAAACATCGCTAGCACTGGGGAGACAAAGACGGCCGGGCGTGGTGCTGGCCACTCACACCCCCTCATGTGCCGTACCAGCCTTCATCGGTGCTTGCCCCGACAGCCTGTCAAAGGGCGTTACGGGGGGGGCGATCTTTGCCCGCGTATGCGTCCGTGCGTGTGTGTGCGTGTGTGCGTGCGCGTGTGTGCGTGCGTGTGCGTGCATGTGCGTGCGTGTGTGTGCGTGTGCGTGTGCGCGCTCCGCAAGTACTCACTGTAGGGGACGCACTTGTACCAAACCTCCAGGTACTTGTACGTCCCGGGACAGGGGTCCGCAAACAGCTCGTTGCCAGCGACGACGTGGCACCACGTCCTGTTGTTGCACCTGCGGGGGGGGGCAGGGGGAGCGGAGCGGCGTAGAGAGGAAGAGGAGGGGGGGTAACGAGCACGCGCGTTAACCCCCCCGCCCACACAAAACAAAAGACAAAGATCCCCCGTGTAGCCTGTAACAGACTGTTGGGGCAAGTGCTGTTAGCCAGCACCTATGAAGGCCAGCACGGCACACGAGGGGGTGGGTGGCCAACACCACGCCCTTTGTCTCCCTAGTGGCGATGTTTACACATTGCACCAAGGCTGAGTCGACCTAGGAGAGGCCCGGGACCATTTCAGATAATCGTCACTGGTGCTGGCCGTGAGCGGGAATTGAACCCGGTTCACCAGGTTCATAGCGCAGCGCGCTAACCGCTACACTGCCGCTCCCTCCACACAGACACACACACACACACAGACACACACAGACACACACAGACACACACAGACACACACACACACAGACACACACACACCGGTGCCGCGACTCTCGGCCACTGCTGGGCCAAGCATCCCCAGTGCAGGATCCTCCTGTGAGAGGGTGATGATGAGAATCAGGCCCTTTGTGGCTATCAAATGGCTGGCATATTCATTATAATTATTATGATTCTTACTGGGGGGAGGGGGGGCGGGCAGGGATAGACGGTGGCCGAGTGGGTTAGCGCACTGTGACACGTAGCCGGTGCCCCGAGTTTGTACGTGTGCATGCTGTGTTGGAGGTATGTACGTGTATGTATGCGAGTCTATGGGTATCTGAGGCTGTGGGTGTCTGTGTGAGTCTATGGGTCTCTATCCGAGTCTGTGGGTCTCTATGTATGTATGGAGACTTTCTTTTGCACCGTTTGTAGCCAGAGAAAAATCCATGCGACCACAGGGAGAGGCTGTGCCTCCCCTTACTGTGCCTCCCCTTACTGTGCCAACTACACAACCGCTCCCACACACACACACACACACGCTCGCGCGCGTGCACACACACACACGCTCCCACACACACACACACACGCTCGCGCGCGTGCACACACACACACACACGCTCCCACACACACACACACGCTCGCGCGCGTGCACACACACGCTCGCGCGCGTGCACACACACACACGCTCACACACACACACACGCTCGCGCGCGTGCACACACACACACACGCTCCCACACACACACGCTCCCACACACACACGCTCGCGCGCGTGCACACACACACACACGCACGCTCACACACACACACACGCTCGCGCGCGTGCGCACACACACACACACACGCTTGCGCGTGCGCACACGCACACACGCGCTCACGACACTCGCGCGTGCACACACACACACACGCTCCCGACACTGGCGCCCACCTCCGAGCCACGATGTGGAAGCTCTCGACCTGCAAGCAGGCCGTGTTCTGCATCTTGGCCGCCTCGGACTCGCAGATCTGTCCGTCGGTGCGGCCGTAGAAGGCCGAGCTGACAGCGATGACGTAGCTGCCCGGGCAGCGCAGGTCGACGGGGCGACCCTCGCACGACAGCTCCCGCCGCACCGGGGACTCGGAGCCTGCGACGGACAGGACGGACAGGCGGAGGTGGACAAGGTCAAGAGGTCGTTATCGTGTGTGTATAGGTCAGTCTGTGTGTGTGTAGGTCTGTTTAGGTGTGTGTAGGTGTGTGTAGGTCTGTGTCAGAGGTCGCAAACGGGTTTTGATTCCTTACCCGTACCCGGCCGCACCAGGGTCGCAATCGGGTACCCGATACCCGTACCCGTACCCGGCTGTACCCGTACCCTACCCGTACCCGGCTGGGTACGGGTAAGGTACGGGTATCGGGTACCCGATTGCGACCTCTGGGATGAAGCCATGTTGCAGGCGCGGGTGGGTTGATCTAGGAACTTGAAATGTGAGAAGAGACAAGACGTTGGAAAATGAGTGACAAATGGTGACTCACCAGTGACTCACGGCCTACCCGTACCCGTACCAGGCCGCACCAGGGTCGCAAACGGGTACCCGTACCCGACCGGGTATGGGTAGCTGGGTATCGGGTACCCGGTTACGACCTCTGGGACAAGGTCAAGAGGTCGTTATCGTTATCATCATCATTTTTATTATGATTGGCCCGCTTACCCAAGGAAACGCCTCAGAGTCTCAAGGGTTATTGTCCAGGAGGGTCCTGCCAGGGTTTCACCGTAGTGGCCGATGTTGCTACCGCTGCTGCTGCTGCTGCTGTGTGGTGGAATCCAAAGTTTCAGTTTGTGTTTCGTTTGTTGTCCTTCCCCCACAACTCCGATGAGCACGGTGGGCTACGTACGGTGCCAAAGAAGTTCAAAGTACGCACGTGCTTTGGAAACAACAACAACAACACACTCCATGCAGAAAGGTGCCCAAGTCGGGATTTGAACCCAGGCGCTGCTTGCTGTGATGCACAAGTGTCACCGCCAATGTGGGATTTCCAGGATGTCCAAATGAGATGAGCACCCAAACACCCCCATTGCAATCCAACAGTAGCAACGATTTCAACTTGTAGCGCTCTGCACGGCTATCGCTCGCCCTGCCAGAGAGAGAACGAGCTATACAGCTCAACGACGTGGCTTATCGTGTGGACATTTATAGCAGCCAAATACTCTAAAACGCACGTTGATTCTAAATGTCCAGCGAACACCCGGAGGACCTGGAGAAAAATCCACGTGACCACGGGGAGAACAGGCAAACTCCAAATATACGGCAGGCATCAGGAGTCGGGATCGAACCCACGGCCTCCTGTATACCAGGCGAGGTTGTTAACATCTCACCACGGAGAGAGAGAGAGACACGCAAACCCCAAATATACAGCAGCAGGTGTCCGGGTCGGGATCGAACCCACGACCTCCTGTGTACCAGGCGAGGTGGTCAACATCTCACCGCCACGGCGCCCCTCTCTTATGCACATCACTTCTCAATTCACTACGTTGTTGTCTCGTCTCTATCAGTTTTTTTTTCTCATCTCACTCCGTCGCTATCTTTGCAGGAGGTTCATGGGTTCAATCCTGACCGTGATGCCTGCTGTAGACATGAAGTTTGCATGTCTCCCTCCCCGTGGTCGCGTTCGTTTTTCTCCGGGTCCTCCGGTTTATGTCTCGCGACGATGACGACGATGATGATGAAAGTATTTGGCCACTACTATAAATGTGCACGTGCCAATAAGCCACTTTGTGGAGCTATAACCTGCGATCACCAGGTCGCTTCTGACAAAGAGCTATAATATATAATAAAAATCTCAGTGGGCGCCTTAACTGGTTCAATAAACTATGGGAAACTCATTTGCCAGTAAAAATATGATAATTGGTTTTTTACCCTTCTATCTGGCAACAAAACTGACACCTTTTTACAAGGAGTCATGTTTGCATAGACCACAATACCTGCAGTCATAATGCAAACAAAAAACATAACTCTGATAATGTGCACTGTCCTTGAGGTTGATTGGTCCACACCCGAGACAGCTTTCCTTAGAGCCTAGTCTCACATGGGTTGGACCAGATGACGCCAAAAGTTTTTAAAACAAGACAGAGCCTCGTACCGGTTGCGCGAGGCCAACCGCTTGCGCCCAGCAGCAGCAGCAGCAGCTGCGCTTGAAGCAGTCTCCAGCTGGCCATCGTGAACCCACGCGCGATGTCGGCAGCAGGAGACGGAGGAGTCGGGCAGAGTGACCTCTGAACCGCTGACCTCTGACCCCTCCGGCGAGGACTTTCTCCAAGGCGTTGCTGGAGACGGTGAAGTCGTTTTAGTCTCAGTACTTGGTCAGGTGAATGCTGTGGTGGAGACGGAGAGAGTGTGATCGTCATTAGTGTTACAGTGGACGTCACTGTTGCATCATCATCATCATCCATTACACCTGTCACGATGGTCCTGACTCCGATGAGCACTCCTTGGCTACGTACGGTGCAAAATAAGTTCAGCAAACATGAGCACATGCATACCTACTCCGGTCTACTACCAGCGACAAAATAATTCCTTGAAAAATCAAGTCAGCCACGGGGGAGAAAGTCCAGGCATAAGTGGGTTATCGCGCCTTCAGGCGATGTAGAGACGGGCAAGAAACCAACTTGCTGTGAGGTCACTTGTGAAAAAGAGCCACAGACACTCAGTGGGCCCTGAGCTTGGTAATATAAAAGTGTAGTTGAGTTATATTCTTGGTTCTTTCGGTAAAGTCACGTCCATAGAAATGTTTAATTAAAAAGATAACAAATTGAAAATGATAAAAGCAAAAAACCCACAATGATGACCACGTGGAAACGTCGAGCATCCAAATAGTCTCCAAACGCGCGACGTTGATTCTATAAATGTGGAGAAAATTTCACGCGACCACGGAGAGAGACACCGCAAAACTCCAAACAGACAGTAGAAGCGTCAGGGTTGGGATAGAACCCACGACCTCCTGCGTACCAGGCGAGGTAGTTAACATCTCCTAGCAAACCATGATGATGAGAGAAACACGCAGCCTCACGGCTGTCAATGTACTCAACAGGCTGCAGAGAGAGACTGTAGGGGCAAGTGCTGTTAGCGAGTAGCAGCAGCAGCTATGAAGGCCGTCACTGTAGCTTACAAAGACAAAGATGCCCCGTGTAGCCTTGACAGACTGTAGGGGCAAGTGCTGTTAGCGAGTAGCAGCAGCAGCTATGAAGGCCGCCTTTGTCTCCCCAGTAACCAGCCCGTGCTGTAAAGATACACACGGATATCCACATTCACCATACATCACTCACTCGCATTCATTACATTAACAAAATAAAAAATTGATTTTTTTTACCTACGTGACTTTGCCGCATTGATGAGCAATTAGATTTTGTTCGCTTGCAAAAATTAATCGTTAAAGAATTAATAAAAATCAATAATTAATTCTTTAACGATCAATGTTGGGAGCTTGGTGAGGGGGTTGTTTAGGCCTCAGCCTCGGCGCTCGCCTGGATCTCAGGCCCGGCTCGTTGGGCCGGAGTCGCTAGGCGAGGCCGTGGTCCCCCGACGTGAGGCGAGGCCTGGTGACTACCCATCATATCTCGCCCTCTCACGTTCACATTGGTGCACTTGCAACGATTTGTTTATGTTACTCGTGGGCCTTAAGCTTTCATTGTGACGTTGCCGTGCTTTAAACATTGTTATTTACGTTTTAATAGCGGTTCACAGACGCGAATCATTGTACCGTACACACACGGACCACGCAGCTCCTCGCGCAGGCTGTAGTAGCAGCAGCAGCAGCTATGAAGGCAAAGACAAAGATGCCCGTGTAGCCTGTAGTAGCAGACTGTAGGGGCAAGTGCTGTGAGCAGCAGCAGCTATGAACACACAGAGACAAAGATCCCCCGTGTAGCCTCTAGCAGGCTGTAGGGGCAAGTGCTGTGAGTAGGGGGTTGTTGTGGTGGTTGTTGTGGTGGTTGTGGTTCTGGTGGTGGTTGTGGTGGTTTTTGTGGTGGTGGTTGTGGTGGTGGTTGTAGTGGTGGTGGTAGTGGTGGTTGTTGTGGTGGTTGTTGTTGTTGTGGTGGTGGTAGTGGTGGTTGTTGTGGTGGTAGTTGTAGTGGTGGTAGTGGGGGTTGTTGTGGTGGTGGTTGTGGTGGTTATGGTGGTTGTTGTGGTGGTTGTGGTGGTTGTTGTGGTCAGGGTCGGGATCGAACCCACGACCTCCTGTAGACCAGGCGAGGTGGTCAACGTCTCATAGCCACACGGAGCCAGCGGAACGGATAATGTAATCGATGATAATCGATCATCAGAGAGAGGGAGACACGCAAAACGATGATTATAATCGATGGGAATCGATTAGCAGAGAGAGACGCGCAAACCAACGATTAGAATCGATGAGAATCGAACAAACGATTCCCGGTGACGTCATAACCCGGAGACCATCGCCAAGTTCAAGATGGCGGCACCCAGGTTGGAGGTTGTAGTGGTGGTGGTGGTGGTTGTTGTGGTGGTGGTTGTTGTGGTGGTGGTTGTAGTGGTGGTGGTTGTTGTGGTGGTGGTGGTTGTTGTGGTGGTTGTTGTGGTGGTTGTTGTGGTGGTGGTTGTTGTGGTGGTTGTTGTGGTGGTGGTTGTTGTGGTGGTTGTGGTGGTGGTGGTTGCTGTGGTGGTGGTTGTAGTGGTGGTTGTTGTTGTGGTTGTGGTTGTAGTGGTTGTGGTGGTGGTTGTTGTGGTGGTGGTTGTTGTGGTGGTGGTGGTTGTTGTGGTGGTGGTGGTTGTTTGTGTGGTGGTTGTTTGTGTGGTGGTTGTTGTGGTGGTTGTTGTTTGTGTGGTGGTGGTTGTGGTGGTTGTTTGTGTGGTGGTGGTTGTTGTTGTTTGTGTGGTGGTGGTTGTTGTTGTTTGTGTGGTGGTTGTTGTTGTGGTGATGGTTGTTTGTGTGGTGGTGGTTGTTGTGGTGGTTGTTGTTTGTGTGGTGGTGGTTGTTGTGGTGATGGTTGTTTGTGTGGTGGTGGTTGTTGTTGTGGTTGTTGTTTGTGTGGTGGTGGTGGTTGTGGTGGTTGTTGTGGTGATGGTTGTTGTTGTTTGTGTGGTGGTGGTTGTTGTTTGTGTGGTGGTTGTTGTGCTGGTTGTTGGGTTTAAATAGGCTGGATTGTGTGAGGAGCTCACAAATCCTTGAAAGATCTGGGCAAAGTCCCATCGGTGAGCTCCTCCGGCAGGCAAGGCTGCGTTGGCTGGGTCATGTAGCCCGCATGCCCAGCCACCGCATGCCTAAACAGCTTTTGTTCGGCCGGATCGAGGGGGCTAAACGGGCGTGGCACGGGCTAGAGAAGAGATGGAGTGATGTGGTACAGGAGGACGTGGAGCTGAGTGGACTTGCCGATGACTGGTACCAGCGGTGTCAAGATCGGCCTCAGTGGAGGAGGCTCGTGAAGGACGCTACTGGGCAGTTGGAGGCAGTCGCCCTCCAACAACAACGGAGGGCGGAGGAGCGACGCTCACAACAACGAGCGGAGCGCCGGGTGGCTAAAGCACAGCAAGTTGGTACAGTAGGGGGCACAGATGGTGCATCAGCCAGTCATCTCGGTCATCTCAGTCAGTCGACCCGTGGCACCTGCTGGGTCTGCCCCGTGACCTCCTGCCAGCGGGCGTTCGACACTTCACGTGGCAGCCTCAAGGTGCACGTGGCCTGGCACAAGCGTCGTGGTGACATCACCGCCACTTAGTGGCGAATGGCGGTTGCTGTTGTGGTAATGTGTGTGTGTCTGTGTGTAATGTCTACACACACACACGCTCACCTCTCCCCCACTCCCCCCCTCCCAGGCCGAAGGACTTTGTCACCACCATGGCCACCGCGGCGCTCCTGTCTGACGCTCCACGCCCTGCCCCTGCTCCTGCTGCTGCTGCCCCTGCTGCTGCTGCCCCTGCTGCTGTCCCTGCTGCTGCCCCTGCTGCTGCTGTCCCTGCTGCTGCCCCTGCTGCTGTCTCTGCTGCTGCCCCTGCTGCTGTCCCTGCTGCTGCTGTCCCTGCTGCTGCCCCTTCTGCTGCCCCTGCTGCTGTCCCTGCTGCTGTCCCTGCTGCTGCTGTCCCTGCTGCTGCTGTCCCTGCTGCTGCCCCTGCTGCTGCCCCTGCTGCTGTCCCTGCTGCTGCTGCCCCTGCTGCTGCCCCTGCTGCTGCCCCTGCTGCTGTCCCTGCTGCTGCTGTCCCTGCTGCTGCCCCTGCTGCTGCCCCTGCTGCTGTCCCTGCTGCTGCTGCCCCTGCTGCTGCCCCTGCTGCCCCTGCTGCTGTCTCTGCTGCCCCTGCTGCCCCTGCTGCCGCCGCACCACCGCTTGGCTCCCTGCCGCGCCGCTGGTGGTCCGGCTTCATTGGCGCTCTCAGAGGCTGCTTCTTTACCAGCACCGCCACCGCCGCCACTGCCAACACCGCCGGAGGGGGGCGGCAGCGAGAGAGAGGAGGCTTCTCGGTGGGGGAGGGTGGGGGAGGTGGCGGTGTTGGTGGGGGCGTTGGTGGTGTTGGCGGTGGTGTTGGCGGTGGTGGTGGTGGCGTTGGTGGTGGCGATGGTGGTGGTGGTGGTGGCGGTGGTGGCGGTGTTGGCGGTGGCGGTGTTGGCGGTGGTGGTGTTGGCGGTGGTGGTTGTGGTGTTGGCGGTGGTGGCGGTGGTGGTGGTGTTGTTGGCGGTGGTGGTGTTGTTGGCGGTGGTGGCGGTGGTGGCAGTGCTGGTGTTGGCGGTGGTGTTGGCGGTGGTGGTGTTGTTGGCGGTGGTGGTTGTGGTGTTGCTGTTGGTGGCGGTGATTGCCAGCAACCTGACAAGTTGGCGGTGGCGGTGGTGTGGGCGGCTGGGAAGCTGCGCTCAATATTCACGCTGCTCGTTGAGTGTGAGGAGGACGACCATGTGAGACCACGGGTGGGGCGCACGGGGGGACAAGGATATGTGTCTGTGTGTGTGTGTAGGTCGACTCAGCCTCAAATGTGTAAACATCGCTGCTAGGGCGACAAAGGGCATGGTGTTGGCCACCGACCCCCTCGTGTGCCGTGCCGGCCTTTACAGGTGCTACTCGCTCACAGCACTTGCTCCTACAGTCTGTTAAGGCTACACGGGGGATTTTTGTCTGTGAGGCAGTCGCCCTCCAACAACAACGGAGGACGGAGGAGCGACGCTCACAACAACGAGCGGAGCGCCGGGTGGCTAAAGCACGGCAAGTTGGCACAGTAGGGGGCACAGGTGGTGCATTACCCAGTCATCTCGGTCATCTCAGTTGACCCGTGGCACCTGGGTTTGCCCCTTGACCTCCTGCCAGTGGGCGTTTGACACTTCACGTGGCCTCAAGGTGCACATGGTCTGGCGAATGGCGGTTGTTTGTGCATCTCCTCACCTCCCCGTGCCCCTACAGGTGCTTGCGTCTGCATGCGAGATGTTGCAAGTCCTCAGCTCCAGCCATGCTGGCGCATTGGCATTTAGCAACAATGGAAGCCTCGCGGCCTTAGCCAGCCTGCTGGGACGCACTCACAACCCTCACACCCTGGAGAAGATCACCGGTAGCAACCCACCCACACTCACCACCCACACTCACCACCCACACTCACCACCCACACCACCCACACTCACCACCACCCACCCTCACCACCCACACTCACCACCCACACTCACCACCCACACTCACCACCCACACTCACCACCACGCTCACCACCCACGCTCACCACCCACGCTCACCACCCACGCTCACCACCCACGCTCACCACCCGCTCACCACCCACGCTCACCACCCACGCTCACCACCCACGCTCACCACCCACGCTCACCACCCACGCTCGCCACCCACGCTCGCCACCCACGCTCGCCACCCACGCTCGCCACCCACGCTCGCCACCCACGCTCGCCACCCACCCTCGCCACCCACCCTCGCCACCCACGCTCGCCACCCACGCTCGCCACCCACGCTCACCACCCACGCTCCACCCACTCACCATCCACCCTCGCCACCCACACTCGCCACCCACCCTCGCCACCCACACTCGCCACCCACGCTCGCCACCCACGCTCGCCACCCACGCTCACCACCCACGCTCACCATCCACACTCACCACCCACACTCACCACCCACACTCGCCACCCACCCTCGCCACCCACACTCACCACCCACGCTCACCACCCACGCTCACCACCCACCCTCGCCACCCCTACCCCAGGCACGCTGTGGAACCTGTCGCGCCATGAGTTTCTGAGGGCTGCGCTGGTGGAGCTTTGCCTCCCGGCGCTGGTGGAGCACGTGCTGGTGCCAGAGAGCGGCTGGAGGAGCAACTTTGGAGACTTGCCCGCCTCAACCTCCCCACCCGGCTCGTCCGCCTCGCCTTCCGCGGCATTCTGCAACGCCTTGACGTGCCTACGGTAAGGGGCGGTGATTTCGTGGTGGACGTGACGGGGAACGCCGCGGTTGACGCGACGTCACGCGGTGGACGCGACAGGGAACGTCGGGGGTTCACGTCACGGCGGTGACATTGCAGGGAGTTGAGCTCGGCAGATCCGGACGGACGGCTGAGCACGTGGAAGGGCGAGGGGCTGGTGGACTGCGTGCTGCGCTTCGTCCGCTCGGCACTGAGAGGACGCAACATCGAGACCAAGGTGACCCCCACAGCGCGATGGGTAGCGGTGGTGTAGCGGTTAGCGCTACGCTGCTCTATGAACCCGGCGGCGGGTCCAAGTGTGTCGAGTCCAACTCGGTCGCAGACGTTGTCTTGGGAGCAACACTCTTCAGCGACACAACACAAGCTACACTTGGGTGTTGACCGCGTGACTAGAGGCTTCTTCAACCCGATGCGGATCTTCATCGCCAGCAACACGAAGAACCCCGAGCCTTTCACTCTTTGGTCTGCATCAGCAGCAGGCCACGCTTTCCCGCCCGTTGACAGACACTTGCGTGGCGTCCGAAACGTCGTGATTTAATTTAGTTTTAATTTTATTTTATTTTCACCTACGTGACTTTACCGAAAACACCAAAGAGTATGAATCATCGCAGTCGCGAAAACTTCAGATCTACAACCCCTCGCCCCGCCCACCTTCTAGATCTTTCCGGCTCTTTCCCGAAGGCTCCCCGAAGGCTCTTGTAGACCACGTGACCGCCCAGCGGCCCCCCGTCCACCGGTGGCCCCCTCCAATATCATCCGGTCACGTGTCGGCAGGTCAACCGGCGTATCGTGCCCCAACGTAACCCTGGCTGGCTGACGCTCCCTCTCGCTCCCTCGCCGGGAGCCCGCACCGCACGCCGTACGTGGTGTCTCCGCGCTGACCAGCGCTCACCCAGCCCCGCGAGGGCTGGTGGTACTACGCCCAGTGAGCGGGCTGCACGTAATGCCAACACATTATACGCCGTGGCTTCGTAAGCCCGGCACCACACAGTGACAATCACAGTCACTACACAAGCAAGAACATCTGCTGGACTACATAGTGACGGACCAGCGGATGCGGGCCCATGTCCTTGACACCAGGACCTACCGTGGAGCTGATCTGCCCTCTGACCATCGACTAGTCATCAGTAAGATGCGCCTGCCATTCTTCCACTCCGGTGGTGGGTGTACACCCAGGACCCCATTCCAACCTAAGGTGGCCTGGTCTCAGCTGATGAAAGTTGCAAGCGAGAATTTCATCATCGCTTGCGGCTGGGGTTGGCATCGTCCCCCACTCATGTCGAGGGTAAATGGGCGAGGTTTAGGACTGTGGCTCATGCAGCTGCAATGGCTGCTTTGGGTACACGGTCCAGACCTCCTCAGAGACCCTGGCTGACAGAGGAGGTGTTCAGGCTGGCTGAGAAAAAGCAACAGGCCCACTCTCGTCTACAGCATCCCATGTCAGAGAATGAGGCGGCTTACCGCAGCCTTCGCTCAGAGGTTCGGAGAGCCGTGAGGCGCTGCGAGGATGGTTGGTGGTTGCAGGTTCCTGAAGAGATGGAGTCTGCCTCAATGGCCCGCGATCACAAATCACTGTTTAATTCCATCAAAAAAGTGACCTGCAGCACCACACCTATTACCATCATTAAGGGAAAGAACGGTGATCCAATCTCCGACCCATAGGAACAGGTTTGCAGATTTGCTGAGCAATTCTGTGAGGTCCCGGGAGAGGGGAACTCCCCCAGCCTGCAAAACATTGTGGGACAAAGAGAGGATAACCCTGCTGAGGCTGCGGTGCCTCATTATTTGAAGAGGAAGTCACCCCCTGTGAGTGGCTGGCTGAGCTGCCATCTAAGGAAGTACTGAAAGCGATCCAGAGCCTGAGACCAGGAAAGGCACCGGGCAGAAATGATCTCTCAAGAGAAATGCTGAGGGAGGGTGGCGTTTGTGCACAGACTGCCCTACATGACATAATAACAAGAGTCTGGACTACTGGACGGTTCCGCAGGATTGGAAGGATGCCCTGGTGGTCCCCCTCTTGAAGAAGGGCGACCCTGCACAGACTAACAACTACAGGGGCATCTCACTCCTCAGTGTGCCGGGAAAGGTCCTGGCAAGGATTATTCAACATCGCCTTGCTAGGCATGCTGAGGAGAGGCTTGCGGAGCCCCAATGTGGTTTCAGGAAAGGGCGGTCCTGCACAGATGCCATATTTTCTGTCCGTCTGCTACAGCAGAGGTGTTGGAAATTCCAACAAGACCTACATCTCTGCTTTATTGACCTGGTCAAGGCCTATGATACCATCAGTAGGCCTGGGCTCTGGGTTGTTCTTCGTGCTTTCGGAGTCCCTGACCCTCTGCTCACGATCATTAAGGACCTTCATGATGGTGAGCGGGCCCGGGGTAAAACTACATGGCCGGGGTGTGGACAGGGATGTCCTCTGGCTCCCGCATTATTAACATCTATTTCGGCCGTGTAGTTTGTGAAGCCTTCAATAGCTGTACTGGTGATGATGATGGTGATGATGATGATGATGGTAATGATGGTGATGATGATGGTGATATGTGTGTGTGTGTATCTGCGTGTGTGTGTATACCTGTGTGTGTGTGCGTATATGTATGCGTGCGTGTGTATGTATCTGCGTGTGTGTGTGTGTATGTGTGTGTGTATGTATGTGCATGTGTGGGTATGTGGGTGTGTGTGTGTATGTGTGTATGTATGTATATATGTGTGTGTATGTGCGTGTATGTGCGTGCGTGTATGTGCGTGCGTGTATGTATGCATGTGTGTGTATGTATGTGTGCGTGTGTGTATGTATGTGTGTATGTATGTGCGTGTAGTGTATGTATGTGTGTGTGTATGTGTGTGTATGTGCATGTGTGTGTATGTGCGTGTGTGTGTATGTATGTGCGTGTGTGTATGTATGTGCATGTGTGTGTGTATGTATGCGTGTGTGTATGTGCATGTGTGTGCGTGTGTGTATGTGCATGTGTGTGTATGTGTAATAAACCTCCTTGAGACGGCTTCCGGAATCAGTCCTTTTTATTTTCAACTTCCACAGTTACACTTCACACACTCTCCGTTGCTGGCAGACAACGGAGAGAGGGCAGACTTCTCGCCAAGTCCCCACCGCGCACGTGGCACCCAGAGCCCCCGTACGCGCGTGACTCTTGCTCTTGTCGTCCCCAAGTCTGCTCACGACTGTCCTCTCTCCCTCTCTCTTAATCCCTTCGTCACGTGGTACCCCCCAGCCAATCCTCCATGGACAGCGTTGACCGCTCCCGATGGTTCCCTGTCAATCCCGGGAGCACGCCTCTGATCCGGCTCCCCATTAGCTGAGGCCCCGATTGGCCAGGCCAATCACCCCTGCTAACACGCCGCGATCACGCCGAGGCCATGCTCCCTGGCTCATCCCTTATTGGCTACAAAGCAGGACCGGCAAGCCAATCCCCACGTGAACCCTCTATGGCTGTTATTACATCATCCCCCCCCGGTGAAAAAAATCAGCCGTCTCGGCTGGGAAAAGGGTGATCAACCAATTCCGTAAAACATCTTATTAGGGCACCAAGGTGCGTTTAACAATAAAGGGTGACGGCGTCCCCGCGCCGAACAACACTTAAAAACAGTCACCCATGTAAAACCCGACATACATTATGGCGCCCCTGCAGCGCGGTAACAACAGGGAGAACAGCTAGACGATCAAACGTTAACGAAACGGGAGAGATTTCGATCGCGTACGCGACGCGGGACCCTCTCCGCTTCCGGCGCATGGTCGCTTCGCTTTCAGATCGACAGGAGGTGGTAGACTTGAAGAAGAAGAAGGTTGTTGGTTCTCGGTCATGTCCAGGGCAAGCCCCGTTGGAGGGGGGGCAGCGGGGGCTTCCTCAGCCCTCAGAACCTGTTCATCTGTAGGAGGCACAACACAGTCCCCCTTGGGATCAACGGGTGTGGCAATCGGCGTAATCGGCCCGGCAGACCCCGGCAGGTCAGCTAGTGGGGATGAAGGACC
>NW_026891117.1:5000-6404 GCF_015708825.2 Lethenteron reissneri
ACACACACACGTACGCACACACGTACACACACGTACGCACACACGTAGACACACACGTACACACACACGCACACACACGTACGCACACACGTACACACGTACACACACACGTAGACACACACGTACACACACACACACGTACACACACACACACACGTACACACACACACACGTACACACACACACGTACACACACACACACACGTACACACACACGTGCACACACGTACGCACACACGTACACACACGTACGCACACACGTACACACACGTACACACACACACGTACACACACGCACAATGTTCACACACACACGTACACACACATACGCACACACACACGTACACACACACACGTACACACACACGTACGCACACACTGACCTTTGAGCTGGACAGTGTCTGCGAACTGCGTCTTTTTTTCTCGTAGCACACTCCTTGGTTGAAGACGGGGCTGTGGGTAACCACATTGGCAGCACTCACCCACAGCGGCACTCACCACGCAGAGACATCACCACACAGACACCCATAGACTCACCACCACACAGACACCCATAGACATCACCACACAGAGACCCATAGACTCACCACCACACAGACACCCATAGACTCACCACGCAGACACCCATAGACTCACCACCACACAGAGACCCATAGACTCACCACCACACAGACACCCATAGACATCACCACACAGAGACCCATAGACTCACCACCACACAGACACCCATAGACATCACCACCACACAGACACCCATAGACTCACCACCACACAGACACCCATAGACTCACCACACAGACACCCATAGACTCACCACACAGAGACCCATAGACTCATCACCACACAGACACCCATAGACATCACCACACAGACACCCATAGACTCACCACCACACAGAGACCCATAGACTCACCACACGGACACCCATAGACATCACCACCACACAGACACCCATAGACTCCACCACACAGACACCCATAGACTCACCACCACACAGACACCCATAGACTCACCACCACACAGAGACCCATAGACTCACCACACAGACACCCATAGACATCAGCACCACACAGACACCCATAGACATCACCACCACACAGACACCCATAGACTCACCACCACACAGACACCCATAGACTCACCACCACACAGAGACCCATAGACTCACCACAGAGACACCCATAGACATCACCACACAGAGACCCATAGACTCACCACACAGACATCCATAGACATCACCACACAGACACCCATAGACATCACAACCACGCAGAGACCCATAGACTCACCACCACACAGAGACCCATAGACTCACCACGCAGACACCCATAGACATCACCACACAGACACCCATAGACTCACCACCACACAGACACCCATAGACATCACCACACAGAGACCCAT
>NW_026891118.1:0-14014 GCF_015708825.2 Lethenteron reissneri
CTCCTCTTCCATGGTGCATCTTTCTTTGCTAAGGTTCTTTTCCTGGAGATGCTTCATCCCGCTGACGTCCTTCAACTCCCCAATTATCCTCTGATCAAGCAAAGATAAGCAAAAGAACATTCAGACATGCACATGCAAGAAAACATTCATACCCACAGGCACGCAAACGTGGACGTGCACATAAACCCAAACAAAAAAACATACTCACACATGTATGTACAGATGCAGCCATCCACATTCAGTCATTCAAACTTGCTTAGTACACACTTGAATATACACTATCACCTGCTGTTAACACAATGCCTTATCCATCAATACTTGTATCACATTGTACGTGTAGTACTAACCCCTAAATATCCCAACTCCTATAGAATCAAAATACATGTCACATCCTCATATATCCCCATAAACCCCATGCATGCACTCAAGACTTTGCTCGATTGTGGCGGTTTCATAGCAATTGTTGGCAATAATAATCACTGGCAATAGTTTTCACAGAATGTCCCATTATAAATATCTGGAAGCCCAAACTCTGGACAAACTTCACTGCAGCGCCCATAGTTTGGAACTGGAATGGTAACTTCCAATCAAATCACAGACATAATTAATGTGACTGCCTGATATCATTCTGTCTTCATTGGTAATAAATAGCCACTTCAAGTGCCTGCATGAGCGGGACGGTGAAGAGATGCGGTGATGGTGTCGGGACATGGTGTTGCGATATGGAGAGGAGAAGTAGTGGAATGTTCTAGAGAGATGGTGTATTGTGATGGTATAGAGGCATGATGAGGCTCTAATATGGTGTATTGAATTGGTGGTCGTGTAGTGTGATGAGAAGGTGATGGGGAGAGTTGGTGTCGTGATATTTTGGTGTGCTGGTGAGGTGACATGGTGTGCTCGTTGTCGAGAGAATGTCGTGTGTTTTAACCCCACAGACCCCATACACATCGTGCTCTCTTTTAGCCCCGCCCCCCCTCCCAATACGTTCCATTCATTGGCTACCACATTCTGATAAGCTCCTCCCCCCTCCTCCCTCCTTAACTTGTATTTAAGAACTTGCATCTTGGAATCCCTGCCTCACTTGATACAGCAAATTCAGCTGTGACGGTCCCACCTGGGACGGAGACTTGTGTTGCCTCCGAAACGTCGTGATTTTTATTATTTTATTTTTATTAATTTTTATTTCATTTTATACCTACGTGACTTTACCGAAATAACTAAGAGTATGAATCCTTGCAGTCACGAAAGCTTCAAATCTAGAACCCATACACACCTTTGGGGAGCGATTCTTGTAACTTTGGCCTGGGAAAGGGTCCACCTTATCCATAACGTCCCCCCACGTGGTCGACTGGCACGCCGACTCCCGGGCTATGAAGAACAGAAAATGCATTCAAAGTACGAGTTATTAATTAGAGAACGAAGGACATGGAGTCTCACAGAACTAATTTTGAGATCCCAGTAATTACCGCTTACCACACAACAGGACCTGCTATTGAAAAAGTCATCACATGGCAGTAAAACTTTACAAGTCATGTTTTTGTCGGCAATCTCAATTTTGGAGCTTTCGTGACTGGAGGAATTATTCTTTGGTTCTTTAGGTTAAGTCACGTATAAAGATAAAATAATAAATTAAATAATAGCATACTACGACGTTTCGATTGCAACTCAAGCAATCATCATCAGGTATAAAATAAATAGCAACAAAAATCTAACCAGAAAACTATAGACAGACACACAAGCAGACAGACATCACAAAGACACGCAGAGAGAGAACACGTATTGGCAGAAAGAGAGAGGTCGTCTCTGTGACGAGGCCTTAAATATACAGAGGGGGCGGGGGCGGAGAGATCGTAAATTACATAAGCTTGAGACCCCAGTTTGAACAAAGATGGCAACAACTCAAATATAAACCCATCCTCTTTGCCACACTCGATCATTACGTCTTCCCATTACCACCAAGCCATGTCTACGAAAAGTAATTCATCAAGGAGTCTCCTCCTCCGCATATAATCCATGTGATGCAGGTATCTGGGACTTACCCTCATATTCATCCAAGATCTCAGCCCACGTGATTTGTCTGTCCATGTTGTTGGGAACGAGTAGATTTTGTTTGAAGTTGGATGGCCTGGGGAGGTTGGAACAACGCTCAGATTTAGCAAACTTTTGAATCACTCATCCTCCTAATTAATACATATTTGACCACTCATTGTATCAATCCAATCACTATCGTGACTATACTCTTAGGTTTTTTTCGGTAAAGTCACGTAGGTAAAAATAGATAAATAATAAAAATAATTAATGATAAAAATATAAATAATAATAGAAATAAAATAATATATTACGACGTTTCGGAGGCAACACAAGCTTCCTTCATCAGGTGTAAAAAGGCACAGCAAAATAACTGTAGTTAGGTGTAAAAAGGCAAAATAACTACAGTTATGTTACAGTTATTCTACAGTTATTTTGCTGTGCCTTTTTACACCTGATGAAGGAAGCTTGTGTTGCCTCCGAAACGTCGTGAGTTATTCTTTTTTATTCATATTATTATAAATATTGTAAAAGCTAATTTTTTTTCCCTACGTGACTTTACCGAAAAAAAACCTAAGAGTATGAATCATTGCAGTCACGAAAGCTTCAAAACTAAAACACTATCGTGACTTTTGTTGTTGCTGCTAATCCTACATAATGCAATGGCATAATATGACTTTGAGACCCCCTCCCCCCACCTCCTACGCATTTCACAAGTAGTGACTAATCCCATATATACATTTTCCATAAATATGCTAAATTCATCTGTTGATATGCAAATACCTTTGTCAAGGCGCCCTTCCCACTCTAACCCAGCTTAAATATACGCTGCCAAGCTTGGTGGTGTTCATTCAGACGCTGTCTTTTCGACAGCCCTTTTCTTCACCTGAGGACGGCTGCTTGCGTTGTGGCCGAAACGTCGTGAGCATTGTATTTTATTATGTTTTATTTTTATCATTTTATTATTTTCTTTCTACGTGACTTTACCGATAGAATCAAGAAGACTATCGTGACTGTTGCTTTAAAAGCCCACTCACTCGCTTGTTTTCCCACTCATGTGTGCGCCCGATCACTCACTCATCCACCCACACGAACATGTTTATTCCAACTGCCTATTCCATTAAACATAATCACCAGACTTAACAATGATATTTCACCTCTAATCCCGACATGCATGTTCATGTACAGCCCATTTGTATTAATCGACTGCTTGATAGAGGACCCATATGCCTTGTGGGTCATTAGGGTCATATGACCATACTTTAATTATTTGTTATAATACGAGCATGACGTCGTAGGTCACTTGATGTCAGAGGTACCACCCATGTGGCTGTGACATCACAGATTGGAGGCAACTATGGCAGTGGCTAGGGTCTGAACTTAAAGGCAGACTCCTCCTCATATGTTGAATAACATTCAATACATGTAATGTAGGGCACAATTGTACCAGCAATCAGAACACAATAATTGTATACATGTTATTAATATTCTATGAGATTTAAACGGATTAGTTAAGCTTGTTTTAAATGCTGACTCGCTTGGGGTCTAAACAACGACAGTAACAGCAACATTTCAGAGAATGCCAAGTATCCTATCTAACAGTTCTAATTAGAATTTTTAATTAAAGCTTTCGTGACTGCAGGGATTCATATTCTTGGTTCTTTCAGTGAAGTCACATAGAAGGGAAACAATAAAATAATAAAAATATAAAACAATAAAATTATCACGACGTTTCGACTGCAACACAAGCAATCGTCATCAGGTGTGAAATCCACAGCAAGAAAATTTGAAAAAAGTGGCGTTTTTTTCTAATTTGATTGCTGAAAATTGAATTATGAACATATAAAAGTAATGAAGCTTTAGTTTGTGGTCGAAATGTAAAATCAACAGGGTCGCTCACCTCGTTGAGGATTCGCTCTCAAAAGGCTTCTTCTGCTGCTCCCTCGTGTGCATTCCTCTCGACTGTGGGTGGAGGCGTGGCTGTGACGTAACAGAGGTGACGTCACTAGGGCGAGGCTCCGCCCCCCACGATCCCGGCTGGCGCATCACGTGGTGCAGTGCTGGTTGTGCGCGGGACCGGAAACAACAGAGCTTGGGTTCGACTTCAGACTCCGTGGTCTACACAGCGAGGGTGAGTGAATGGGTGAGTGGGTGAGAGATTGAGTGAGTGGGTGAGAGGGTGGGTGAGAGAGTGAATGGGTGAGTGGGTGAGAGATTAGGTGAGTGGGTGAGAGATTAGGTGAGTGGGTGAGAGATTGAGTGAGTGGGTGCGTGGGTGGGTGAGAGATTGAGTGAATGGGTGAGTGGGTGGGTGAGTGGGTGAGTGAGTGAGTGGGTGAGTGAGTGGGTGGGTGGGTGAGTGGGTGAGTGAATGGGTGAGTGGGTGAGAGATTGAGTGAGTGGGTGGGTGAGTGAATGGGTGAGTGGGTGAGTGAATGGGTGAGTGGGTGAGTGAGTGGGTGAGTGAATGGGTGAGTGAATGGGTGAGTGGTGAGTGAGTGGGTGAGTGAATGGGTGAGTGGGTGAGTGAATGGGTGAGTGGGTGGGTGAGTGAATGGGTGAGTGGGTGAGTGAATGGGTGAGTGGGTGAGTGAGTGGGTGAGTGAATGGGTGAGTGGGTGAGTGAATGGGTGAGTGGGTGGGTGAGAGATTGAGTGTGTGGGTGAGAGATTGAGTGAGTGATTAGGTGAGAGAGTGAGTGAGTGGGTGGGTGAGTGGGTGAGAGATTGAGTGAGTGGGTGAGTGGGTGAGTGAGTGGGTGGGTGAGTGGGTGAGTGAATGGGTGGGTGAGTGGGTGAGTGGGTGAGTGAGTGTGTGAGTGGGTGAGAGATTAGCGAGTGGGTGAGTGGGTGAGAGATTGAGTGAGTGGGTGAGAGATTGATTGAGTGGGTGTGAGTGAATAAGTGTGTGTGAGATTGAGTGCGTTAGAGCTTGAGTGAGTGTGGCAGAGTGAGTCAGTGAGTGTGATAGAATGAGACAGTGAGTTAGTGAGAGACAGTGAGTTAGTGAGAGACAGTGAGTTAGTGAGAGACAGTGAGTTAGTGAGAGACAGTGAGTTAGTGAGAGTTAGTGAGAGACAGTGAGTTAGTGAGAGACAGTGACTTAGTGAGAGACAGTGAGTTAGTGATAGACATTGAGTTAGTGAGAAAGAGAGAGTGTGGCAGAGTGTGTGGCAGAGTGAGAGTGTGCAGTTCGTGTTTTGTCGAGAAAGTGTGGCGAGTGTGTGTGCGTTGTGTAGCTGTGTTTACATCGTGTACGTAGTGTTTGTAGTCTCTAATCAGTCTAAATTACGCTACAGAAATTCAACATTTGCACCCTTGCTTTGTGCTCTTTGATGTCGCCATTCCTGCGACGAGGACAGAAGGGAGGCCTGGCCGTTAGGCCTGCCATACACCTCGGCCTCAGGCTTCATATTCATTATTTTTTATGTTTGTATAATTTGAATTATGAACTTGTATTCCATTCATTAAATTGCAAGCGTATAAACACCATCTTGTTGGTTTATTTACTATTAAATTAATGGTTTTCTTAATCTATGTAGTTATGTTTAAGTGAGTGAGGTGGTAGTACTAAGTGTGAATTTGAGTTACATGTAAATTATTGTGCAATGGATTTGTCTGTGTGCACCTAGCCTGGCACGGACAATATGGACTATGTTATTATTAAGTCGTGAAAGAGATTGTTTATTTGTGTGTCTGTTATGTTTGTGTCAATTTACATATCTATATTTATAGCTGTGTTAATTTGATGGGTGGTGGTGATGGATAGGTGCGAGTTTTAACTTTAAAATGCTTGCAGATTAATAAAGATCTGCTTTGTTTTTAAAGATGACTGATCATACGTTATTGCAACCATATCCTTCCTTTAAAAAACACGGACGAGGAGACATTCACACACGAGTGTGCATGTGTTTCTACGAGTTTTAACGTTAATATACTTGCAGAACAATAAAGACCTGCTATGTTAAAGATGACTGATCGTCCCTTATTGCTACAATGTTCATAGCGAACACGTGTGGAGGCGAGTTTCAGGTGAAGCATCTCCATCACACAAGTTTACCCTTACCTGGCAGCATCGTGGCAGTCCGCTGGTCACACTCACTACGTCACACTCACGAGCTGTAGGGGCGGGGCTCTGTCTGCTCAGTGGCGCTGTTTTCATTCATTTAGCACCACGAGCGGGGAGTCTCATCCCTGTAGTTCCCTGTTGAGGTGGCGCATTCCTACCACGTTTCCCCTAAATTATTTGTACGACACAATATAAAAACAATTTGTTTGTTCCAATGCATAATCACATACGAGTACACAAATACACTCCCATGTACACAGACCCACACACGAGTGAACATACACAGCGTTGTAGAATGTGCATACACACTGCTTCATACATACACACGGGTGCACATGCATACAAGTGCGCATACACACATCAGTGTGCATATACAGCAGTGTACGTACAAAGGGATTGCGTTCTACTACACGAACAAATGTGCGCACAAATTATTGTACATACCTATACACACACATTCACGCATGTACATATCCACATCAACGAGTGTAAATAAACTCACGAGTGGACATACACAGATGTACAGATCCATGTACGTACAAACAGTAGTTTACTTGGTAAGTGGGGTTTTGTGATTATTTTCACAGGTTAAGCTGACGAAGATGCCCCACATCACTGAAGCACGTTATTGCTAATGACAGAAAAGCGTGCGATTCTAATTCCTTCTCTGTTTCCACTCCAAACGCTTGGAATTATTAATAAAATTAGGAATATTGGCCTCATATTTAATGAGTGTATTGAAGTCATAGGTTTAGTTTATTTGCATGAAGTCTTTTTCACGTTCATACTTCCATTTGCTTGCCATTGCTACGGCACACTAATACGGATTATTCTTCTCATTTATGAAATCTCGCTGGAATAATTTTGTTCATGAACTTATTTGCATTCAATTGCTATTCACGGTACTGAAGCTCCTCATATCTAGCAACATACCTAAGCTCATGTGGCCATTGTGCTTAAGCCGAAGTAGGAATATGCTGAATCATCGTTCGCTTCCGTTTGAATAGGGATGGGCATCTCCTTGAATAATTATGTGCATGTTGTTAGTTTGCACATTTACAATGGCCTGTAAACTGTGATCAATTTATCGGCTTTATCTGTGAAAATAAGTATAATATGCCGCAATGTTGATGGAGATATACTTATACTAAGAGGTGCATGCTTCATAGCGGGGTGACTTTGTTTAATGGATATTTTTGAGGACTCTTGTTGATGAAGTTGTGTCTGGACAACGAAGGTTATTGGTTATAGTAGATCAGTTAAAACGTGTTATCATTGCTGTTTTTTACCCATCTAGATGGTATAGTTTGTACGCGTTGTTTATTATATTGTAACGCACCCATTATTACATTTCAGTCTATAGCATAAAGTATCTTGTGTATTAACACTGCTGTGCATTAACAGTGCTGTGTGTATGTATGCGTGCATATATTTTGCACGTGTTTTCATGGTGAATGCACCACAGCGTTTCCGTCCGGCACCGCCGATGAGGTAGGGGGTTGTTTTTACAGAACTTTACTCGTGGCAGGGGAATGCCAAACAACAGGGAGAGTGGCTCTTCTTCTGAACAAAATAATGGAGGGGCATGGAACCGTGACGGTGAGCTGTGGGAAGCTGTATGCCCCAGGCGTGGAGTGGTGGTTGTTCCTGCCTGCACTGAAGGTGAACATGAGTGTAGAAATGCAGGCAAGGCTGATTAGTCATATGCCTTTCATAATATCCTGTATTTGAATCACACTGGGCTCGAATGCATACATTTTTTATGTATCTATAATGGAACCAGATCTGCGAGCTGCGGGATTTAAATTGCATTATAATCACTAGTATCACATTGTGGTCGTATTAGAATCACACTATCCACTGCTGGATCTGCCCTCTCAATGGATTCATATATATACAGAGTATGATTATTCGACGTTTACGTATTGATTTTTTAACTGTTGAATTCCTGAAAGCTTCCAGCTGTAAGTAGCAGCTCGGGAGGACCGTGGGGTTAGAGCGGGGATATAAATGCGGCGCTTTTGGTTCGTGCCTACTTGTCCAGGCTCACTTTATCGCCGCCACTATTATAATTTTGATCAGCCAAAACTTAAGGCATTTCAAGAGGGGTTGGTTTGTTTTGAATATTTTAGATCACCCACCCAGCATATCTCTGGGACCATCCAATGCGCAGGCGATACACCACAGGATGACCCTTTCATCCCGACATTCACACCTGAGCCTACGCGTTCCCTAACACTCGCACACCCTGAAGGCACTTGTAGCCTTACGTGGCATTGTCTGCCACCCACTGTTGGGCCACATTCCCTAGAAAGCCGACTTCAAGGTGAAGCTCGACACCGAGCGTCGTGGGCCACCGCCGGCCTGACACCGTCGTCGTCAGGGGAGAGGAAGCGAGACGGCGCCTCCTGGCTCCTTTCCACCATAGGGAGGTGTCAGAGGCAGCCTCCTTGAGGCCCAGGACCGGATCAGGTAATCGTCGCTGATGTTGAGCAAGAATTTAACGTGAGCGAGAATTGAGCTGCGTGCTAACCACTACACTACCACTGCACTACCACTGCACTACCACTGCACTACCACTGCACTACCACTACACTACCACTGCACTACCACTGCACTACCACTACACTACCACTACACTACCACTACACTACTACTGCACTACCACTACTATACCACTACACTACACTACCACTACACTACCATTACACTAACACTAAACTACCACTACTATACCACTACACTACCACTACACTACCACTACACTACCACTACACTGAGCATGTTCATACACACAGCAGTGTAACAGGATAACAACGTTTTGTGATTATTTTCACAGGTTAAATATTAGCAAATTATTTTAATAAACAGAATAGACAGGAAGGACAAGTTCAAAGGGCTCGCATAATGCACACGCGTAATGTACATTCCCTCAGTAATCCCCCCCATCCCCCACATTGTGCAAGAGCGCAGCTGCGTGGTCAACACATCTATGCTTCTATATAAGGAACGAAACAGTGAGACTTCCCAAATCTGGCTGTCGACTGATGAGGCTAGTTTTAATTACAGACGAAACGTCGTGCTCAGATTGTAAATGTTGTGGCTTGGCTCTCCAACACACCAGTGTGCTGTGCTAGTGACAAATTTGCATGTTCTGTTTACGTGACAACCCTTACTAGTTGGCTTTGTCGGGTGGTGGCGGGTTTTAACGACACATTTATATATTTAAGCGATCTAACCCAAAAAACCTTTAATATGGGCACTATAATAAACCATGCTTACAAGCTAAACCATTCAGATGATCATTCAAAGTTCACGGCAGGAATTATAATATAAAACACTCGTTTTCTAGAAGCACCCCGCTCAACACGATTGTCCTTAAATATATTTATAAAACAAAGTCAGTACAGTATAAACTTGCACATCTTATTCCAAATCAAGCTCGAGATCACCAATTTTTGATATTTCAGACTGTATGTCGCTTTATAATCCTCTAAACTTGCAGCAGTTTAGAGGACATTGGGGGGTGAATATTAGCAAATTAACACGAATCACGGAATTATGCATGGAGATGCACATCCTTATTCAAACGGAAGTGTACAATTATGCAGTGAGATGTACATACGTATTATGTTGCTAGATATGCGGATTGTTAATGCAAAAAAATTACAATTGAATGCAAAGTCCATGATAGACCAAGTAGAGAACAAAATATTTGGATGCTAGAGCGAAGTTATAAGGGGCTTAAAATCAGACCTCAAGGTCATTTCGAGAGGGATTTTGCTGAGGATAGACGCTCGACTCCTCGCTCTGCAGATCACCCTTCTTGCACGAGACCAGCCTGGCGAGCACCATTGCTTGGCGACTGGTTGGCGACTTCGCTTCGGGAGAGTTCGTGGCGATCTCTTCAGACGGGTGACACGGACATCGACACGCCGTGCATTAACAAGTGTCTTTGTTAGTGGATAAACTGGTAGTCGCGTGTCGTAGTCCGACTTACGAGTCGTTACTGTGTCTCGGTCAGACGATAGTGAGAGTTATCTTTTTGGCGATTTGATCCAGTCATCCACACAGCTGAAAGTTTGCCTTTAATCATCAACAACACTCGCGACTGTTACTCTGCTCTGAAGAATCAGTCACATGGAGCAGATAAACTCCACAGTGCCACGCACACAAGGGGGGTGAGCAGTCATTCAATTGCTCCGTGTGTGAGAAGGCATTTTTGCGGAAGTCAACTCTTAACAGACACCAGAAAACACACGGGCGAGAAGACATTCAATTGCTCCGTGTGTGGGAAGGCATTTTCGCGGAAGTCAACTCTTAACAGACACCAGAAAACACACGAGCGAGAAGCCATTCAATTGCTCCGTGTGTGAGAAGGCACGGGGAGGGGGGGCGAGGAGACACGGAGAGTGGATGAGTGAAGGAGTGTGGCGGTGATGTTGATGATACAACCCACCCACCCCCCAACCACCCACCCACTCAACCACCCACCTATGCACTCACCCACTCACCCACTCACCCACTCACCCACCAACCCACCCACCCACCTATCCCCTCACCCACTCAACCACGCACCCATCTATCCACTCACTCACTCACCCACCCACCCACCTATCCACCTATCCACTCACCTACTCAACCACCCACCCACTTACCCACCCACTAACCCACCCACTCACCTATCCACTCACTCACTCAACCACCCACCCACTCAATCACCCACCCACCTATCCACTCACCCACTCAACCACCCACCCACTCAACCACCCACCTATCCACTCACCCACTGAACCACCTACACACTCACCCACCCACCTATCCACTCACCTACTCAACCACCTACTCACTCACCCACCCACCTATCCACTCACCTACTCAACCACCAACCCACTCAACCACCACCCACTCACCTATCCACTCACCCACTCAACCACTCACCCAACCACCTACCCACTCACCCACCCACCTATCCACTCACCTACTCAACCACCCACCCACTCACCTATCCACTCACTCACTCAACCACCCACCCACCCACTCACCTATCCACACACCCCCAACCACCCACCCACTCAACCATCCACCCTATGCACTCACCCACTCACCCACCCACCTATCCACTCACCTACTCAACCACCCACCCACTCATCCACCCACTAACCCACCCACTCACCTACTCAACCACCCACCCACTCAACCACCCACCCACCTATCCACTCACTCACTCACCCACCCACCTATCCCCTCACCCACCCACCTATCCACTCACCCACTCAACCACTCACCCACCCACCTATCCACTCACCCACTCACCCACTCACCTATCTACCCACCCCCCAACCACCCACCCACTCAACCACCCACCTATGCACTCACCCACCCACCCACTCACCCACCAACCCACCCACCCACCTATCCCCTCACCCACTCAACCACCCACCAATCTATCCACTCACTCACTCGCCCACCCACCCACTCACCTATCCACCTATCCACTCACCTACTCAACCACCCACCCACTCACCCACCCACTAACCCACCCACTCACCTACTCAACCACCCACCCACTCAAACCACCCACCCACCCAACCACCCACCCACTCAACCACCCACTCAACCACCCACCCATTCAATCACCCACCCCCCCATCTACTCACCCACTCAACCACCCACCCACTCAACTATCCACCTATCCACTCACCACTCAACCACTCACCCCACCCACCTATCCACTCACCTACTCAACCACCCACCCACCATCCACCCACCCACCCACCTAGCCACTCACCCACTCAACCACTCATCCACCCACCTATCCACTCACCCACTCACCACCCACCCCTCAACCACCCACCACTCACCTATCCACTCACTCAATCACCACCCACCTACTCACCTATCCACTCACCCACTCACCTATCCACACAGCCCCCAACCACCCACCTATGCACTCACCCACCCACCCACTCACCCCACCAACCTACCCACTCCACCTATCCCTCACATCAACCACCCACCCACTCACCTATCCACTCACCCACCCACTCACACCTACCCACTCAACCACCCCCACTCCCCACCTACCCATCCACCTCCACTCACCCACTCAACCACCCACCCACCCATCTATCCACTCACCTACTCAACCACCCACCCACTCAACCACCCACCCAACCCCCACTCACCCACTCACCCACTCAACCACCCACCCACTCAACCACCCACCCCTCATCCACCACCTACTCAACCACCACCCACTCATCACCCACCCACCCCCCACCTACTCACACCCACCCACTCACCCACCACTACCCACTCAACCACCCAACCACTCAACCACCCACCCCATCACCTATCCCTCACTCACTCAACCACCCACCCACTCAATCATCCCCCACCCCCTATCACTCACCCACTCAACCACTCACCCACCCACCTATCCACTCACCCTCAACCACCTACCCACTCACCCCCACCTATCCACCCCACTCAACCACCTACCACTCACCCACCCACCTATCCACTCACCCACTCAACCACCTACTCACTCACCCACCCCACCTATCCACCCACCCACCTATCCACTCACCTACTCAACCACCAACCCACTCAACCACCCACCCACTCACCTATCCACTCACTCAACCACCCACCCACTCAACCACCCACCCACTCACCCACCCACCCACTCAACCACCCACCCACTCAACCACCCACCCACTCAACCACCCACCCACTCACCTATCCACTCACTCACTCAACCACCCACCCACTCAACCACCCACCCACCTCCTCACCCCACCACCACTCACCACCCCCCACCACCCACCCACCCACCTCACGCCCCCACCCACCCCCCACCCACCAGCGAGCCCGCGCCCAGCCCCGACGTGCCCCCGGTGCTGGCGACGGTGTGGGGGGGGGGGGGGGCGAGTGCCAGGAGGCACATCTGCTCCAGGCTGGAGAGTCCCGGCAAACTCGAGTGCACCACGTGGGCCGACAGGACCCTGGCCAGCTCCGGCACAAAGTCTCCGGGGCCTCCGGCGGACGGCGCCGCCTCGGCGGGAGGAGGGGGCGGCGTTGGCGGCTCCGTCGCGGTGGGGGAGGTGAAGAGGGAGGCGTAGCCGCCGTGCCTGTCGTGGGTGGTGGTGGTGGGTGGTGGTGGTGGTGGGTGGTGGTGGTGGTGGGTGGGTGGAGGGGTCGCGTGAGGCTGGGCGGGCGGGCGGAGAGAGAGACGGGTTTGAGACTGGCGCTACCGCCACCGCCGCCACCACCACCACCATCACCACCACCACCCCTACCACCACCACCACCATCACCCCCGCCACCACCACCACCCCTACCACCACCACCATCACCCCCGCCACCCCCACACACAGAGACACACACAGAGACACACACACAGAGACAAAGATCCCCCCTATAGCATTAACAGACTGTAGGGGCAAGTGCAGTTAGCGAGTAGCGCCTGTGAAGGCTACCGGCACTGTGGCTACACACACAGAGGGGGTGGGTGGCCAGCACTACCACGCCCGGCCGCCTTTGTCTCTCCCCCAGTGCTAGCGATGTTCACTACCACACACCACTGCTACACCAGCTACTCATTTCAGGCTGAGTCGACCTAGGCGAGGCCTAGGACCGGTTCAGATAATCAACCCACCCACCCACACGGCCAACGTGAACCCCACCCACCCGCACGGTGACCGTGAACCCCACCCACCCACACGGCCGTCGTGAACCCCACCGCACCACAGAGTCGGGGTGCCGAGCGAGACGATTCAGGAGTTTGCGAGCGTCCACGGTGGCCTGGTAGAGCCGCAGAGAAGCCTCCGTCCACGCCACGAAGCACGCACTGGGCGATGGCCACAGCGGGGCTGGGGAGATAAAGGTGGCTGGGACAAGGGGGGCGGGGGAG
>NW_026891119.1:0-72674 GCF_015708825.2 Lethenteron reissneri
AAATGGTCTTGAGGTCTGATTTTAAGCCCCTTATAACTCCCCTCTAGCATTCAAATCCTTTGTTCTCGTCTTGGATTATCATAGACTTTGCATTCAATTGTTAATTTTTACATTAATAATCCGCATATGTAGCAACACAGCTTAGCTAATCCGGCCATTGTAATTTAACCTTAATACATATGCATATCTCACTGCATAATTGTACGCTCCCGTTTAAATAAAGATCTACATATCCATGCATAATTCCGTGCTTCGTGTTAATTTGCCAATATTCACCCGACAATGTTCTTTAAACTGTTGCAAGTTTAGAGGATTTAACATCGACATACAGTCTGAAGTATCAAAATGCTGATGATTTTTATTTCCGTGCAAATGCCTTCCCACAAACAGAGCACTTGAATGGCTTCTCATCCGTGTGTGTTTTCTGGTGACTGTAAAGAATAGATTTCCAAGCAAATGCCTTCCCACAAACAGAGCACTTGAATGGCTTCTCGCCCGTGTGTGTTTTCTGGTTATTGTTTAGAGTTGATTTCTCTGCAAATGCCTTCAAACAAACAGAGCACTTGAATGGCTTCTCGCCCGTGTGTGTTTTCTGGTGATTGTTTAGAGTTGATTTCTCTGCAAATGCCTTCAAACAAACAGAGCACTTGAATGGCTTCTCGCCCGAGTGTGTTTTCTGGTGAGTGTGAAGATTTGATTTATCCGCAAATGCCTTTCCACAAATAGAGCAATTGAACGGCTTCTCACCCGAGTGTGTTTCCTGGTGAGTGTTAAGATGTGATTTCTGTGAAAATGTGTTCCCACACAAAGAGCAATTGAACGGCTTCTCGCCCGTGTGTGCGTGGCGCTGTGGAGAGTTTATCTGCTCCATGTGACTGATTCTTCAGAGCAGAGTAACAGTCGCGGGTGTTGTTGAGAGTTAAAGGCACCCTCTAAGCTGCGTGGATGTCTGTCTCAAATCGCCAAGAAGCAAACTCTCACTACCGTCTAACCGACACACAGGAACGTCTCGTATGTCGAGCTACACGCAACTACCAGTTTTATCCACTAACGAAGACACTTACTTGTTGATGCACGGCGTGTCGATGTCCCTGTAACCCGTCTGAAAAGGTCGCCACGAACTCTCCCAGTCGCCAGGCAATCGGGCTCGCCAGGCTGGGTCTCGCAGGAGAAGGGTAATCTTCAGAGAGAGGAGTTGCGCGTCTATCCTCAACGAAATCCCTCTCGAAATGGTCTTGAGGTCTGATTTTAAGCCCCTTATAACTCCCCTCTAGCATTCAAATCCTTTGTTCTCGTCTTGGATTATCATAGACTTTGCATTCAATTGTTAATTTTTACATTAATAATCCGCATATGTAGCAACATAGCTTAGCTAATCCGGCCATTGTAATTTAACCTTAATACATATGCATATCTCACTGCATAATTGTACGCTCCCGTTTAAATAAAGATCTACATATCCATGCATAATTCCGTGCTTCGTGTTAATTTGCCAATATTCACCCGACAATGTTCTTTAAACTGATGCAAGTTTAGAGGATTTAACATCGACATACAGTCTGAAGTATCAAAATGCTGATGTCCAGTTCGATTTAGACTAAGCGGTGCAAATGTATACTGTACTGACTTTGTTTTATAAAAAATTTTTTAAGTATTTGTGTTGATATGAGCGCGTCAGTAAATCAAGGTGATTTGTTTAATTTAATTCACGACAATTATTACGATTGCTGTCATACTCTTTTATTGATAATCGAAATGGTATCGCTTGTAAGCGTGTGTGAGCAATGTCTTTCTCCAACTTTCGCTCAACAAGACCACTTAACAACGAGAGTAAAATCAGGAATTGAAACACCTCACAACCAATGCGCATCACACCACATCAACAAGTAATCCGATAGGACTACGAAGCACCACCTTAACGTGACGACGTCTAGAATAAATTTTAACACGCAATTAGCTGTGAGAAGATGACATGGCACCTTCTACCATAAACACCACACATTTATCAGTCCCGATGATACAACCACCAGACGAAGCAACGCACCTATAAGTATAACATTGTTGTCATCCTGAAATAAGTGAACACTTCTGGAACTTAAAAGGAATACGTTCATCTGAACACATTATAGCGCATTCACAACATCACTCTAGCTCGGAGTAATGGAAATGACTGAAAAAATATATCTTAGAAGCGCGAATATACACAATGCAACAGTTAACAGATGTACTCAATACGCTTGAGTCTCAAGCCACTCCATTCCATCCAGCCATCTCTCAGGATCCAACTGCATGGGGTCGAATGAGGAATTGTCGTCAGGACTCATTACATACGCTACATTCAGCCATCTCTCAGGATCAACCTGCAAAGGTTAGAAAGATGCATTTTTTTCAGGACTCATTGCAGCACTTTGAATTCTACATTTTGATTTCAATTCCCTATCATTGCGGATCTTCTGGTGCTTGTTTCGCGGTGATGACCGTGAACATGTCCTCTCCCTCGTAGAGCAATGAAATGGCTTCTAGCCCGAGTGTGTTTTCTTGTGAGTGTTAAGAGCTGACTTCCACGCAAATGCATTCCCACAAAGAGAGCACTTGAATGGCTTCTCGCCCGAGTGTGTTTTCTGGTGACTGTGAAGATTTTTATTTCCGTGCAAATGCCTTCCCACAAACAGAGCACTTGAATGGCTTCTCATCCGTGTGTGTTTTCTGGTGACTGTAAAGAATAGATTTCCAAGCAAATGCCTTCCCACAAACAGAGCACTTGAATGGCTTCTCGCCCGTGTGTGTTTTCTGGTTATTGTTTAGAGTTGATTTCTCTGCAAATGCCTTCAAACAAACAGAGCACTTGAATGGCTTCTCGCCCGTGTGTGTTTTCTGGTGATTGTTTAGAGTTGATTTCTCTGCAAATGCCTTCAAACAAACAGAGCACTTGAATGGCTTCTCGCCCGAGTGTGTTTTCTGGTGAGTGTGAAGATTTGATTTATCCGCAAATGCCTTTCCACAAATAGAGCAATTGAACGGCTTCTCACCCGAGTGTGTTTCCTGGTGAGTGTTAAGATGTGATTTCTGTGAAAATGTGTTCCCACACAAAGAGCAATTGAACGGCTTCTCGCCCGTGTGTGCGTGGCGCTGTGGAGAGTTTATCTGCTCCATGTGACTGATTCTTCAGAGCAGAGTAACAGTCGCGGGTGTTGTTGAGAGTTAAAGGCACCCTCTAAGCTGCGTGGATGTCTGTCTCAAATCGCCAAGAAGCAAACTCTCACTACCGTCTAACCGACACACAGGAACGTCTCGTATGTCGAGCTACACGCAACTACCAGTTTTATCCACTAACGAAGACACTTACTTGTTGATGCACGGCGTGTCGATGTCCCTGTAACCCGTCTGAAAAGGTCGCCACGAACTCTCCCAGTCGCCAGGCAATCGGGCTCGCCAGGCTGGGTCTCGCAGGAGAAGGGTAATCTTCAGAGAGAGGAGTTGCGCGTCTATCCTCAACGAAATCCCTCTCGAAATGGTCTTGAGGTCTGATTTTAAGCCCCTTATAACTCCCCTCTAGCATTCAAATCCTTTGTTCTCGTCTTGGATTATCATAGACTTTGCATTCAATTGTTAATTTTTACATTAATAATCCGCATATGTAGCAACATAGCTTAGCTAATCCGGCCATTGTAATTTAACCTTAATACATATGCATATCTCACTGCATAATTGTACGCTCCCGTTTAAATAAAGATCTACATATCCATGCATAATTCCGTGCTTCGTGTTAATTTGCCAATATTCACCCGACAATGTTCTTTAAACTGATGCAAGTTTAGAGGATTTAACATCGACATACAGTCTGAAGTATCAAAATGCTGATGTCCAGTTCGATTTAGACTAAGCGGTGCAAATGTATACTGTACTGACTTTGTTTTATAAAAATTTTTTAAGTATTTGTGTTGATATGAGCGCGTCAGTAAATCAAGGTGATTTGTTTAATTTAATTCACGACAATTATTACGATTGCTGTCATACTCTTTTATTGATAATCGAAATGGTATCGCTTGTAAGCGTGTGTGAGCAATGTCTTTCTCCAACTTTCGCTCAACAAGACCACTTAACAACGAGAGTAAAATCAGGAATTGAAACACCTCACAACCAATGCGCATCACACCACATCAACAAGTAATCCGATAGGACTACGAAGCACCACCTTAACGTGACGACGTCTAGAATAAATTTTAACACGCAATTAGCTGTGAGAAGATGACATGGCACCTTCTACCATAAACACCACACATTTATCAGTCCCGATGATACAACCACCAGACGAAGCAACGCACCTATAAGTATAACATTGTTGTCATCCTGAAATAAGTGAACACTTCTGGAACTTAAAAGGAATACGTTCATCTGAACACATTATAGCGCATTCACAACATCACTCTAGCTCGGAGTAATGGAAATGACTGAAAAAATATATCTTAGAAGCGCGAATATACACAATGCAACAGTTAACAGATGTACTCAATACGCTTGAGTCTCAAGCCACTCCATTCCATCCAGCCATCTCTCAGGATCCAACTGCATGGGGTCGAATGAGGAATTGTCGTCAGGACTCATTACATACGCTACATTCAGCCATCTCTCAGGATCAACCTGCAAAGGTTAGAAAGATGCATTTTTTTCAGGACTCATTGCAGCACTTTGAATTCTACATTTTGATTTCAATTCCCTATCATTGCGGATCTTCTGGTGCTTGTTTCGCGGTGATGACCGTGAACATGTCCTCTCCCTCGTAGAGCAATGAAATGGCTTCTAGCCCGAGTGTGTTTTCTTGTGAGTGTTAAGAGCTGACTTCCACGCAAATGCATTCCCACAAAGAGAGCACTTGAATGGCTTCTCGCCCGAGTGTGTTTTCTGGTGACTGTGAAGATTTTTATTTCCGTGCAAATGCCTTCCCACAAACAGAGCACTTGAATGGCTTCTCATCCGTGTGTGTTTTCTGGTGACTGTAAAGAATAGATTTCCAAGCAAATGCCTTCCCACAAACAGAGCACTTGAATGGCTTCTCGCCCGTGTGTGTTTTCTGGTTATTGTTTAGAGTTGATTTCTCTGCAAATGCCTTCAAACAAACAGAGCACTTGAATGGCTTCTCGCCCGTGTGTGTTTTCTGGTGATTGTTTAGAGTTGATTTCTCTGCAAATGCCTTCAAACAAACAGAGCACTTGAATGGCTTCTCGCCCGAGTGTGTTTTCTGGTGAGTGTGAAGATTTGATTTATCCGCAAATGCCTTTCCACAAATAGAGCAATTGAACGGCTTCTCACCCGAGTGTGTTTCCTGGTGAGTGTTAAGATGTGATTTCTGTGAAAATGTGTTCCCACACAAAGAGCAATTGAACGGCTTCTCGCCCGTGTGTGCGTGGCGCTGTGGAGAGTTTATCTGCTCCATGTGACTGATTCTTCAGAGCAGAGTAACAGTCGCGGGTGTTGTTGAGAGTTAAAGGCACCCTCTAAGCTGCGTGGATGTCTGTCTCAAATCGCCAAGAAGCAAACTCTCACTACCGTCTAACCGACACACAGGAACGTCTCGTATGTCGAGCTACACGCAACTACCAGTTTTATCCACTAACGAAGACACTTACTTGTTGATGCACGGCGTGTCGATGTCCCTGTAACCCGTCTGAAAAGGTCGCCACGAACTCTCCCAGTCGCCAGGCAATCGGGCTCGCCAGGCTGGGTCTCGCAGGAGAAGGGTAATCTTCAGAGAGAGGAGTTGCGCGTCTATCCTCAACGAAATCCCTCTCGAAATGGTCTTGAGGTCTGATTTTAAGCCCCTTATAACTCCCCTCTAGCATTCAAATCCTTTGTTCTCGTCTTGGATTATCATAGACTTTGCATTCAATTGTTAATTTTTACATTAATAATCCGCATATGTAGCAACATAGCTTAGCTAATCCGGCCATTGTAATTTAACCTTAATACATATGCATATCTCACTGCATAATTGTACGCTCCCGTTTAAATAAAGATCTACATATCCATGCATAATTCCGTGCTTCGTGTTAATTTGCCAATATTCACCCGACAATGTTCTTTAAACTGATGCAAGTTTAGAGGATTTAACATCGACATACAGTCTGAAGTATCAAAATGCTGATGTCCAGTTCGATTTAGACTAAGCGGTGCAAATGTATACTGTACTGACTTTGTTTTATAAAAATTTTTTAAGTATTTGTGTTGATATGAGCGCGTCAGTAAATCAAGGTGATTTGTTTAATTTAATTCACGACAATTATTACGATTGCTGTCATACTCTTTTATTGATAATCGAAATGGTATCGCTTGTAAGCGTGTGTGAGCAATGTCTTTCTCCAACTTTCGCTCAACAAGACCACTTAACAACGAGAGTAAAATCAGGAATTGAAACACCTCACAACCAATGCGCATCACACCACATCAACAAGTAATCCGATAGGACTACGAAGCACCACCTTAACGTGACGACGTCTAGAATAAATTTTAACACGCAATTAGCTGTGAGAAGATGACATGGCACCTTCTACCATAAACACCACACATTTATCAGTCCCGATGATACAACCACCAGACGAAGCAACGCACCTATAAGTATAACATTGTTGTCATCCTGAAATAAGTGAACACTTCTGGAACTTAAAAGGAATACGTTCATCTGAACACATTATAGCGCATTCACAACATCACTCTAGCTCGGAGTAATGGAAATGACTGAAAAAATATATCTTAGAAGCGCGAATATACACAATGCAACAGTTAACAGATGTACTCAATACGCTTGAGTCTCAAGCCACTCCATTCCATCCAGCCATCTCTCAGGATCCAACTGCATGGGGTCGAATGAGGAATTGTCGTCAGGACTCATTACATACGCTACATTCAGCCATCTCTCAGGATCAACCTGCAAAGGTTAGAAAGATGCATTTTTTTCAGGACTCATTGCAGCACTTTGAATTCTACATTTTGATTTCAATTCCCTATCATTGCGGATCTTCTGGTGCTTGTTTCGCGGTGATGACCGTGAACATGTCCTCTCCCTCGTAGAGCAATGAAATGGCTTCTAGCCCGAGTGTGTTTTCTTGTGAGTGTTAAGAGCTGACTTCCACGCAAATGCATTCCCACAAAGAGAGCACTTGAATGGCTTCTCGCCCGAGTGTGTTTTCTGGTGACTGTGAAGATTTTTATTTCCGTGCAAATGCCTTCCCACAAACAGAGCACTTGAATGGCTTCTCATCCGTGTGTGTTTTCTGGTGACTGTAAAGAATAGATTTCCAAGCAAATGCCTTCCCACAAACAGAGCACTTGAATGGCTTCTCGCCCGTGTGTGTTTTCTGGTTATTGTTTAGAGTTGATTTCTCTGCAAATGCCTTCAAACAAACAGAGCACTTGAATGGCTTCTCGCCCGTGTGTGTTTTCTGGTGATTGTTTAGAGTTGATTTCTCTGCAAATGCCTTCAAACAAACAGAGCACTTGAATGGCTTCTCGCCCGAGTGTGTTTTCTGGTGAGTGTGAAGATTTGATTTATCCGCAAATGCCTTTCCACAAATAGAGCAATTGAACGGCTTCTCACCCGAGTGTGTTTCCTGGTGAGTGTTAAGATGTGATTTCTGTGAAAATGTGTTCCCACACAAAGAGCAATTGAACGGCTTCTCGCCCGTGTGTGCGTGGCGCTGTGGAGAGTTTATCTGCTCCATGTGACTGATTCTTCAGAGCAGAGTAACAGTCGCGGGTGTTGTTGAGAGTTAAAGGCACCCTCTAAGCTGCGTGGATGTCTGTCTCAAATCGCCAAGAAGCAAACTCTCACTACCGTCTAACCGACACACAGGAACGTCTCGTATGTCGAGCTACACGCAACTACCAGTTTTATCCACTAACAAAGACACTTACTTGTTGATGCACGGCGTGTCGATGTCCCTGTAACCCGTCTGAAAAGGTCGCCACGAACTCTCCCAGTCGCCAGGCAATCGGGCTCGCCAGGCTGGGTCTCGCAGGAGAAGGGTAATCTTCAGAGAGAGGAGTTGCGCGTCTATCCTCAACGAAATCCCTCTCGAAATGGTCTTGAGGTCTGATTTTAAGCCCCTTATAACTCCCCTCTAGCATTAAAATCCTTTGTTCTCGTCTTGGATTATCATAGACTTTGCATTCAATTGTTAATTTTTACATTATTAATCCGCATATGTAGCAACATAGCTTAGCTAATCCGGCCATTGTAATTTAACCTTAATACATATGCATATCTCACTGCATAATTGTACGCTCCCGTTTAAATAAAGATCTACATATCCATGCATAATTCCGTGCTTCGTGTTAATTTGCCAATATTCACCCGACAATGTTCTTTAAACTGATGCAAGTTTAGAGGATTTAACATCGACATACAGTCTGAAGTATCAAAATGCTGATGTCCAGTTCGATTTAGACTAAGCGGTGCAAATGTATACTGTACTGACTTTGTTTATAAAAATTTTTTAAGTATTTGTGTTGATATGAGCGCGTCAGTAAATCAAGGTGATTTGTTTAATTTAATTCACGACAATTATTACGATTGCTGTCATACTCTTTTATTGATAATCGAAATGGTATCGCTTGTAAGCGTGTTCCCCTCCTTCTATACTCAACCCCTCACCCCCCCACGTGACCTAACTCCTCCCCTCATGACGGCACCTCCGGAGGGCCGTTTACACCCGCATTACATCACCCTCCCCCATAAGAAAATCCAGCCGACCTCGGCTGAATTGCAACCTGAAAAGCAATGCGGGTGTAAAGGGCCAACACGTAAAAAGACACGAAGCATGCAAGAACAATATAACAATGAACACAACACAACACAATCTAACGAAACGTGAGGGATTTCGAGCGAGTACGGGTAGCCGGGCCGTCCCGGACGGTCGGCAGCCCACCCGCCGAGCGGGAACGTGGAAGGGTTTTAGGGGCGACGGGCGCAAGTTCTTCCGTCGCCATTGGAGGCCCGCCACTGTCCCGCTCGCGTCCAGAGACATCCCGTACTCGCGTCCGCGGAGGGATAGGAAGAGCTGCAGGTCCCGTGGGTTCCGCGGCACCGGTCGGCATCCCACGAGCGGAACGTCCTCCTCCCTGCGCTGTCACGGCCGGCTTGTCTGTGAAGGGTACGACAGGCGCTCTCGCAAGGTCAGCAGACACAGGCAAGGGCGAGTCGGCAGCAACAGACCCCGGCAAGGCAACTTCGGGAGATGACGCATCCGGCCGCGGGGCAATGTATGGCTTCAACCGGGATGTATGCACGAACCAGCGCCGCGAACCAACCTGAACACGCGCCGACTGTGGGTTGGGAACCTCAATGAGGCGGACCGGACCTGCCACGGTTTGTGTAATTTAGGAGAGGTACCTGGCCGCACCTGTGGGCAATGAAGCCAGGCCAGGTCCCCCTTTTCCAGGGGCACTCCCCCTTTGAACGTCGGGCACACCGCTCATTCCTGGCCTGAGCTTGGCTAGCCATGCGGGCTCTTTCCCTCGCCTCAGTGACACGCGAACGTTGTCCTGAATATACTCAGGAAGAGGCTTAACAGGCCCCCTCGCACCGGTTCCCAACTGCTCATTAATCGGCGGCACATTCTCACGGCCGTACATAAGGAAGAACGGCGAGTATCCAGTAGCCGCGTGCGGCGTCATGCGATACGCCGAAAGCACCCCAGGGATATGCAAATCCCAATCAGATTGATTTTCCCCGACTGTATGGCACAGCATGGCGGACAGAGTCCGATTCAACCGTTCCACCATCCATCCGTTTGTGGGTGGTAGGGGGACGTCCGTATCTTTTTAGTTCCAAAGCCGCACACACCTCCCCCAACAATTTGGACGAAAAGTTACGTCCCTGATCTAAGGAGCCTCTCCGGCGCCCCTTGTCCATTACATACCCAAATAGAAAGGCGTCAGTGATAGACGCCGCTGACTGGTCAGGCAAAGGCCAGGCCATCGGCCAGCGAGAGAGGTACTCCACCCCCACCAGTAAATACTTATTTCCCTTAGCGGATGGCGGAAAGGGTCCCAAAATATCTAACGCCACCAGCTCATTAACCCGAGATACTTTAATCGATTGTATCGGCGGAACATATGGATGTTTAGGTGGTTTACGGCAGGCACAATCGGGACACGCGCGAACGTGACCGACGACATCCGTCGTCATGCCGTGCCAATAATAGTCTCGTTGCAGCGTCAATAGGGTTTTCTGCACCCCCAGGTGTAAAAGTGTGTCACAGTGCAAAGATCTAATCAACTCATACCGCAATGACGCAGGCACAACGAGACGCCAGTGTTCCTGTATCCCTTCCCTCCACATCAGTAACCCATCTCGGAGAGCAGTTTCCGAAATACCACCCGCACCGACTTCCTTACCCGCCTTCTCCGTTCGTTTTCGTAACGACACCAAAGATCGTCCAACATTTGCTCCCGAATCCACACAGACCTTGGAAGACGCAAAATCCCGTCAGCCGGTCCCCCATCAACCGGTCCCGGTGTAAGCGGAGTTTCGAGAACATCCACTGCCAGCGCGACAGGCTGAGGGGGGGCTGAGTCGGTCCACACCTATGCGTCCCCGACGCACACGCACAAGGGGATTGTTGCGGCAACCTGGACAGTGCGCCGCGTTAGCGTGACGCACACCCTTCCGATGGTGAATTTGGAAGGAAAATTCTTGCAACGTGTCCATCCATCTCGCCAATTGTCCGGATGGCTGGTCCATCTTAAGAGCGTACTGTAAGGCCGCATGTCCGTGCGGACAATAAACGACCGACCGTACAGATACGTCGAAAATTGGCCGGAGAAAAAACACAATAGCCAAAAGTTCCTGCGAGTGACGCAGTAACGGGTTTCCGCGGGAGACAAAACTCGACTCCCTACGCCACCACAACGCTCAACACCACCTTTTGACTGGGACAACACCCGCCCCAATACCAGTGTCACTCGCATCAGTATCCAGAATGAAGGGATGTTCAAAATCCGATAATCCAACGTCGGCGCAGTAGCCAGTAAATCGCGCAGGCTCCGAAACGCCGCCTCCTCCGGCGGTCCCCACACCAAATTTATGCCCCTTCCCAGTAAGGAGATGCAAAGGCCTGGCGATAGTAGCGAAATTCGGACAACCTCCGATAATATGAGGCGAACCCCAAAAACCGACGCACATCACCCACCGTGGCCGGGGTTGCCCAATCCCGGACACAAGCAGTTTTCTCTGGATCCGTGGCCACCCCGTCCGCACTAACAATATGTCCCAAGTATCGAACGGAGCGTTGCAGTAAATGACATTTCTTAGGCTTGAATTTCAATTAGCAGAACGCATTCTGGCGAATACAGCCTCCAACCGCAGTAAATGCTCATCAAATGTGCGGCTGAAGACTATAATATAATCTAAATAAATGAGACATGTCTCCACTGCAACCCCGTCAACACCAACTCCATCAACCTCTGAAAAGTGGCAGGGGCAGCATTCAAACCCCATCGGAAGACAGTTAAATTGGAATAACCCCTGCGGCGTACGGAAAGCTGTCTTTTCTCGCGAGGGCTCGTCAAGGGGGAGCTGCCAGAAGCCCGAAGAGAGATCTAGCGTTGAAAAAACTTAGCCCCTGACAAGGCGTCGAGAGAATCGTCCATACGCGGCAGGGGATACGCATCTGCCACCGACACTTTATTCAGCTTCCGAAAATCCACACAAAATCGCAATTTACCATCCTTCTTTTTAACCAACACAACAGGCGCGCCCCATGGGCTATTAGACGGAGATATAATATCCGCTTTCAACATGTCTTCCACTGCCCCTCGAACATGCTCACGCTCAGCCGGACTCATCCGACGCGAGTTCAACCGGATAGGGGCAGCGTCCCCCGTGTCGATATGATGAGAGAGAAGCGAGGTGCGTCCCAAGTCCAAATCGTCCGAGCTAAACACATCGGAATAGCTCGATAATAATTTATGAATCGCACAACGCTGCTCGGTGGAAAGGGCCGAATTTTCCCCACATAATTCGGCGATCCAACGATCATCAACCCCTCCATCGTGTGAAACACCACCCACAAGCCCCCCGTCCGGCAGGTCACTCTGGGCCGTAAACGCCGTAGTGGCATGTGCCACAACGGTACCAGCTGGCACACACACGCTTTCAGCACTCGCATTTAACACCTGCAAAAACGGGCGCTGATCTGGACGGACAATAGTTTGCGCCCCTACCAGCGCTAAGCCGCCCGTAACCGCGGCGGACGGCGACAGCAAAATCCCAAAAGCACCCTGCCGACCCGGAACCGGCTTCCGGTATCGTAAGGGAATGAGCATCTGAGAGCCAGGTGGAATATCAACCGAAACTTCCGATAGCGCCTGCACCTGGGCGACAGGAGCCGGTCGCCCCCAGGCGGACTGTAAAAATTCCAATTTCCGGCCCCCCGGTAGTTCTATGCAATTTTCATTGATTCTAATTAGAATGGGCATCTTAGCCAAAAAATCCGTACCCAACAGGCAAGGAACCGCCAGGGACCTCGAAATCAACACAACGCCCGAGGCCGAGACACCCCCGATAGAAATGTTAGCGTCCACCTGTCCCACGATGCCCATACTACCCCCGTTCGCAGCGATGCAGGAAGCGTAAGCCGGCCTCACGGCCCCCGGTGGGATGTTCAAAAGATGGAATATCACATCCGAAATAATGGTCGCGGACGCACCGGAATCCACCAAAATACGTACGTCCACCCCTTGGATGGACCCAGGTACAGTGGACGAACCGGTAGCGGCCGCGACAACCCGCCGAGCCAGCTTACGCCACTGCGTTATCGAGCGACAAGGCTCAGATACTGGCCTCCCGTATTTTACAACATCCGCGTCGCATAACAACGGCGATGAGTGAGGTGTCAGGCCTTGCCGGGTGTCTGGTGCGCACCGACTTGCCTGTGCCGGAGGGTCTTTCTTTGGGGCGTCCGCTGTCGAGGCCTCCTGCTGGGGCGGCCCCGGAACCCGGGCCCAGCAGTCCCTGGCATAGTGGCCCCGACGGCCGCAGCGGAAGCAGTCGACGTCGGGGCGGCGCGCAGCGGGCACCCCGTCCCGACGCGGCCGCGCCGGCGGCGGAGCCCGCGGCCCTGGCCCGCTTCGAGCCGGCCACGGAGTGGAGGCGGCCGACAACTCCTTTGGGCCGGTCGCATCCGGCACGTACACGGCCTTCGTAGGGTCCCACCCTACGGCCCCCCCATCGACGACAGGACCGCCCGTCCACGCCGTCACCTGTTTCCAGCGGCGGAGATTGAACTGGGCGTCCAAACACTTGGCCGCGGTCCGGGACGTGAGTTTTTCGTGACCGCACGCCTGCATGGAATGCCGAGATCTCGGGACAACTCCAACATCTTCCCCAATGATGGTTCCAGCAGGTCAGGCTCCGTCTCCGGGTAAGCGGCCATAGCGAGTTCCAACACGGCGCCCCTGTACGCTACAGGTGACTCCTCAGGTGCGCGTTGCCGCTGCACGAATCGGCGATGGGCGTCATCCGGTGGCTCGTACGCGTCCGCCATTTCCTCGAACACCCCTCGCAGAGTTTTCTTCTTCGCAGCTTTTATAGAGCGAAAAAAACGAACGGACTCATCATCAAGAAGAGTCGGGAGCACCTCCAGTGCCTCAGCGTCCGTCCACCTTGCCGTACGTACCGCCGCCAAAAATCTGCAGGCGAACGCACTCCAATCGCCCCGATGGAGAACTCTTTGACGGTTGTAAGGTGACGACTGCGACTCCTTGGCTTGCTTCCGTCCGTCGCTGACTCTTCCGGCGGTAAGTTCAGCAAGGCGTCGCAACGCTGTGTCGCCAAAATGGCGGACGATCCTCGCGGCGGCCCCAAAATGGCGGCTTCCCGCCTTCCGTGGTGCGCCACGCCCAAGATGGCGTCTTCACGCCGCGTGGCCGATGGCGGCGCCATCGAAGACGACCCGGGCTCCTGCCGATCACCACCATCACCTTCCACGCCGCCCTTGGCGTGACAAGGTCACACAACTCTGTGATGACGGTTTTTTAGGGTTGCCAGTTGCTCCGCCATCCGGATCCATCTTAAATCTTCGTCCTTCAACGCAGATGGGTCGGACGAAGGGGCCACCTCCTCGACGCCCGGGCCCTCACGGATCTCTCCCTCCTCCGAAGTGAAGCCGACCTCAGGAGGAAGATCGTCGTCGTCCGAAGATGAAGCCGACGCCGGGGATGGAATATTCTTTTTCCTCAGTTGTTTCGCCATGCCGTTTCACTTCTGACACCAGTGTAATAAAAGGACTCGGACACTTCCTTCTGTCTTCGTGTCTTTTATTGGGTTCTCGCCCTCACCCACACGGCACTCTGTTATAACTCTGTATTTGTAGCCCCCGGCTATTCACTGCTATTATAGCTCCTTCTTCCCTCTGACTCTCTGCTTCATCTACTGTAACCTCCTCCCTGCAGACTCGCTGCTACCTCTATGCAGACTCCCGCTGCTACCCCTATGTGCAGACCCTCTGGCTGCTACCGTATGCAGACCCGCTGCTGACTCTGTATGCAGCCCGCTGCTGACTGCAGCCTCCTCGCTGCTTCGGGTCGGTCACCGCTGGCCAACGGTGCCGATCCTCGCTCCCCCGTGTTCGTGGCGATCTCGCCACCCTCCGCTTCGCCCTTCGTGGCCTCTCTCTGTTCCTGGTTCCCCGTCACTCCCTATCCTCTTCCGGTTCCCCTCCTTCTATACTCAACCCCTCACCCCCCCACGTGACCTAACTCCTCCCCTCATGACGGCACCTCCGGAGGGCCGTTTACACCCGCATTACACATATGCATATCTCACTGCATAATTGTACGCTCCCGTTTAAATAAAGATCTACATATCCATGCATAATTCCGTGCTTCGTGTTAATTTGCCAATATTCACCCGACAATGTTCTTTAAACTGATGCAAGTTTAGAGGATTTAACATCGACATACAGTCTGAAGTATCAAAATGCTGATGTCCAGTTCGATTTAGACTAAGCGGTGCAAATGTATACTGTACTGACTTTGTTTTATAAAAAATTTTTTAAGTATTTGTGTTGATATGAGCGCGTCAGTAAATCAAGGTGATTTGTTTAATTTAATTCACGACAATTATTACGATTGCTGTCATACTCTTTTATTGATAATCGAAATGGTATCGCTTGTAAGCGTGTGTGAGCAATGTCTTTCTCCAACTTTCGCTCAACAAGACCACTTAACAACGAGAGTAAAATCAGGAATTGAAACACCTCACAACCAATGCGCATCACACCACATCAACAAGTAATCCGATAGGACTACGAAGCACCACCTTAACGTGACGACGTCTAGAATAAATTTTAACACGCAATTAGCTGTGAGAAGATGACATGGCACCTTCTACCATAAACACCACACATTTATCAGTCCCGATGATACAACCACCAGACGAAGCAACGCACCTATAAGTATAACATTGTTGTCATCCTGAAATAAGTGAACACTTCTGGAACTTAAAAGGAATACGTTCATCTGAACACATTATAGCGCATTCACAACATCACTCTAGCTCGGAGTAATGGAAATGACTGAAAAAATATATCTTAGAAGCGCGAATATACACAATGCAACAGTTAACAGATGTACTCAATACGCTTGAGTCTCAAGCCACTCCATTCCATCCAGCCATCTCTCAGGATCCAACTGCATGGGGTCGAATGAGGAATTGTCGTCAGGACTCATTACATACGCTACATTCAGCCATCTCTCAGGATCAACCTGCAAAGGTTAGAAAGATGCATTTTTTTCAGGACTCATTGCAGCACTTTGAATTCTACATTTTGATTTCAATTCCCTATCATTGCGGATCTTCTGGTGCTTGTTTCGCGGTGATGACCGTGAACATGTCCTCTCCCTCGTAGAGCAATGAAATGGCTTCTAGCCCGAGTGTGTTTTCTTGTGAGTGTTAAGAGCTGACTTCCACGCAAATGCATTCCCACAAAGAGAGCACTTGAATGGCTTCTCGCCCGAGTGTGTTTTCTGGTGACTGTGAAGATTTTTATTTCCGTGCAAATGCCTTCCCACAAACAGAGCACTTGAATGGCTTCTCATCCGTGTGTGTTTTCTGGTGACTGTAAAGAATAGATTTCCAAGCAAATGCCTTCCCACAAACAGAGCACTTGAATGGCTTCTCGCCCGTGTGTGTTTTCTGGTTATTGTTTAGAGTTGATTTCTCTGCAAATGCCTTCAAACAAACAGAGCACTTGAATGGCTTCTCGCCCGTGTGTGTTTTCTGGTGATTGTTTAGAGTTGATTTCTCTGCAAATGCCTTCAAACAAACAGAGCACTTGAATGGCTTCTCGCCCGAGTGTGTTTTCTGGTGAGTGTGAAGATTTGATTTATCCGCAAATGCCTTTCCACAAATAGAGCAATTGAACGGCTTCTCACCCGAGTGTGTTTCCTGGTGAGTGTTAAGATGTGATTTCTGTGAAAATGTGTTCCCACACAAAGAGCAATTGAACGGCTTCTCGCCCGTGTGTGCGTGGCGCTGTGGAGAGTTTATCTGCTCCATGTGACTGATTCTTCAGAGCAGAGTAACAGTCGCGGGTGTTGTTGAGAGTTAAAGGCACCCTCTAAGCTGCGTGGATGTCTGTCTCAAATCGCCAAGAAGCAAACTCTCACTACCGTCTAACCGACACACAGGAACGTCTCGTATGTCGAGCTACACGCAACTACCAGTTTTATCCACTAACGAAGACACTTACTTGTTGATGCACGGCGTGTCGATGTCCCTGTAACCCGTCTGAAAAGGTCGCCACGAACTCTCCCAGTCGCCAGGCAATCGGGCTCGCCAGGCTGGGTCTCGCAGGAGAAGGGTAATCTTCAGAGAGAGGAGTTGCGCGTCTATCCTCAACGAAATCCCTCTCGAAATGGTCTTGAGGTCTGATTTTAAGCCCCTTATAACTCCCCTCTAGCATTCAAATCCTTTGTTCTCGTCTTGGATTATCATAGACTTTGCATTCAATTGTTAATTTTTACATTAATAATCCGCATATGTAGCAACATAGCTTAGCTAATCCGGCCATTGTAATTTAACCTTAATACATATGCATATCTCACTGCATAATTGTACGCTCCCGTTTAAATAAAGATCTACATATCCATGCATAATTCCGTGCTTCGTGTTAATTTGCCAATATTCACCCGACAATGTTCTTTAAACTGATGCAAGTTTAGAGGATTTAACATCGACATACAGTCTGAAGTATCAAAATGCTGATGTCCAGTTCGATTTAGACTAAGCGGTGCAAATGTATACTGTACTGACTTTGTTTTATAAAAATTTTTTAAGTATTTGTGTTGATATGAGCGCGTCAGTAAATCAAGGTGATTTGTTTAATTTAATTCACGACAATTATTACGATTGCTGTCATACTCTTTTATTGATAATCGAAATGGTATCGCTTGTAAGCGTGTGTGAGCAATGTCTTTCTCCAACTTTCGCTCAACAAGACCACTTAACAACGAGAGTAAAATCAGGAATTGAAACACCTCACAACCAATGCGCATCACACCACATCAACAAGTAATCCGATAGGACTACGAAGCACCACCTTAACGTGACGACGTCTAGAATAAATTTTAACACGCAATTAGCTGTGAGAAGATGACATGGCACCTTCTACCATAAACACCACACATTTATCAGTCCCGATGATACAACCACCAGACGAAGCAACGCACCTATAAGTATAACATTGTTGTCATCCTGAAATAAGTGAACACTTCTGGAACTTAAAAGGAATACGTTCATCTGAACACATTATAGCGCATTCACAACATCACTCTAGCTCGGAGTAATGGAAATGACTGAAAAAATATATCTTAGAAGCGCGAATATACACAATGCAACAGTTAACAGATGTACTCAATACGCTTGAGTCTCAAGCCACTCCATTCCATCCAGCCATCTCTCAGGATCCAACTGCATGGGGTCGAATGAGGAATTGTCGTCAGGACTCATTACATACGCTACATTCAGCCATCTCTCAGGATCAACCTGCAAAGGTTAGAAAGATGCATTTTTTTCAGGACTCATTGCAGCACTTTGAATTCTACATTTTGATTTCAATTCCCTATCATTGCGGATCTTCTGGTGCTTGTTTCGCGGTGATGACCGTGAACATGTCCTCTCCCTCGTAGAGCAATGAAATGGCTTCTAGCCCGAGTGTGTTTTCTTGTGAGTGTTAAGAGCTGACTTCCACGCAAATGCATTCCCACAAAGAGAGCACTTGAATGGCTTCTCGCCCGAGTGTGTTTTCTGGTGACTGTGAAGATTTTTATTTCCGTGCAAATGCCTTCCCACAAACAGAGCACTTGAATGGCTTCTCATCCGTGTGTGTTTTCTGGTGACTGTAAAGAATAGATTTCCAAGCAAATGCCTTCCCACAAACAGAGCACTTGAATGGCTTCTCGCCCGTGTGTGTTTTCTGGTTATTGTTTAGAGTTGATTTCTCTGCAAATGCCTTCAAACAAACAGAGCACTTGAATGGCTTCTCGCCCGTGTGTGTTTTCTGGTGATTGTTTAGAGTTGATTTCTCTGCAAATGCCTTCAAACAAACAGAGCACTTGAATGGCTTCTCGCCCGAGTGTGTTTTCTGGTGAGTGTGAAGATTTGATTTATCCGCAAATGCCTTTCCACAAATAGAGCAATTGAACGGCTTCTCACCCGAGTGTGTTTCCTGGTGAGTGTTAAGATGTGATTTCTGTGAAAATGTGTTCCCACACAAAGAGCAATTGAACGGCTTCTCGCCCGTGTGTGCGTGGCGCTGTGGAGAGTTTATCTGCTCCATGTGACTGATTCTTCAGAGCAGAGTAACAGTCGCGGGTGTTGTTGAGAGTTAAAGGCACCCTCTAAGCTGCGTGGATGTCTGTCTCAAATCGCCAAGAAGCAAACTCTCACTACCGTCTAACCGACACACAGGAACGTCTCGTATGTCGAGCTACACGCAACTACCAGTTTTATCCACTAACGAAGACACTTACTTGTTGATGCACGGCGTGTCGATGTCCCTGTAACCCGTCTGAAAAGGTCGCCACGAACTCTCCCAGTCGCCAGGCAATCGGGCTCGCCAGGCTGGGTCTCGCAGGAGAAGGGTAATCTTCAGAGAGAGGAGTTGCGCGTCTATCCTCAACGAAATCCCTCTCGAAATGGTCTTGAGGTCTGATTTTAAGCCCCTTATAACTCCCCTCTAGCATTCAAATCCTTTGTTCTCGTCTTGGATTATCATAGACTTTGCATTCAATTGTTAATTTTTACATTAATAATCCGCATATGTAGCAACATAGCTTAGCTAATCCGGCCATTGTAATTTAACCTTAATACATATGCATATCTCACTGCATAATTGTACGCTCCCGTTTAAATAAAGATCTACATATCCATGCATAATTCCGTGCTTCGTGTTAATTTGCCAATATTCACCCGACAATGTTCTTTAAACTGATGCAAGTTTAGAGGATTTAACATCGACATACAGTCTGAAGTATCAAAATGCTGATGTCCAGTTCGATTTAGACTAAGCGGTGCAAATGTATACTGTACTGACTTTGTTTTATAAAAATTTTTTAAGTATTTGTGTTGATATGAGCGCGTCAGTAAATCAAGGTGATTTGTTTAATTTAATTCACGACAATTATTACGATTGCTGTCATACTCTTTTATTGATAATCGAAATGGTATCGCTTGTAAGCGTGTGTGAGCAATGTCTTTCTCCAACTTTCGCTCAACAAGACCACTTAACAACGAGAGTAAAATCAGGAATTGAAACACCTCACAACCAATGCGCATCACACCACATCAACAAGTAATCCGATAGGACTACGAAGCACCACCTTAACGTGACGACGTCTAGAATAAATTTTAACACGCAATTAGCTGTGAGAAGATGACATGGCACCTTCTACCATAAACACCACACATTTATCAGTCCCGATGATACAACCACCAGACGAAGCAACGCACCTATAAGTATAACATTGTTGTCATCCTGAAATAAGTGAACACTTCTGGAACTTAAAAGGAATACGTTCATCTGAACACATTATAGCGCATTCACAACATCACTCTAGCTCGGAGTAATGGAAATGACTGAAAAAATATATCTTAGAAGCGCGAATATACACAATGCAACAGTTAACAGATGTACTCAATACGCTTGAGTCTCAAGCCACTCCATTCCATCCAGCCATCTCTCAGGATCCAACTGCATGGGGTCGAATGAGGAATTGTCGTCAGGACTCATTACATACGCTACATTCAGCCATCTCTCAGGATCAACCTGCAAAGGTTAGAAAGATGCATTTTTTTCAGGACTCATTGCAGCACTTTGAATTCTACATTTTGATTTCAATTCCCTATCATTGCGGATCTTCTGGTGCTTGTTTCGCGGTGATGACCGTGAACATGTCCTCTCCCTCGTAGAGCAATGAAATGGCTTCTAGCCCGAGTGTGTTTTCTTGTGAGTGTTAAGAGCTGACTTCCACGCAAATGCATTCCCACAAAGAGAGCACTTGAATGGCTTCTCGCCCGAGTGTGTTTTCTGGTGACTGTGAAGATTTTTATTTCCGTGCAAATGCCTTCCCACAAACAGAGCACTTGAATGGCTTCTCATCCGTGTGTGTTTTCTGGTGACTGTAAAGAATAGATTTCCAAGCAAATGCCTTCCCACAAACAGAGCACTTGAATGGCTTCTCGCCCGTGTGTGTTTTCTGGTTATTGTTTAGAGTTGATTTCTCTGCAAATGCCTTCAAACAAACAGAGCACTTGAATGGCTTCTCGCCCGTGTGTGTTTTCTGGTGATTGTTTAGAGTTCATTTCTCTGCAAATGCCTTCAAACAAACAGAGCACTTGAATGGCTTCTCGCCCGAGTGTGTTTTCTGGTGAGTGTGAAGATTTGATTTATCCGCAAATGCCTTTCCACAAATAGAGCAATTGAACGGCTTCTCACCCGAGTGTGTTTCCTGGTGAGTGTTAAGATGTGATTTCTGTGAAAATGTGTTCCCACACAAAGAGCAATTGAACGGCTTCTCGCCCGTGTGTGCGTGGCGCTGTGGAGAGTTTATCTGCTCCATGTGACTGATTCTTCAGAGCAGAGTAACAGTCGCGGGTGTTGTTGAGAGTTAAAGGCACCCTCTAAGCTGCGTGGATGTCTGTCTCAAATCGCCAAGAAGCAAACTCTCACTACCGTCTAACCGACACACAGGAACGTCTCGTATGTCGAGCTACACGCAACTACCAGTTTTATCCACTAACGAAGACACTTACTTGTTGATGCACGGCGTGTCGATGTCCCTGTAACCCGTCTGAAAAGGTCGCCACGAACTCTCCCAGTCGCCAGGCAATCGGGCTCGCCAGGCTGGGTCTCGCAGGAGAAGGGTAATCTTCAGAGAGAGGAGTTGCGCGTCTATCCTCAACGAAATCCCTCTCGAAATGGTCTTGAGGTCTGATTTTAAGCCCCTTATAACTCCCCTCTAGCATTCAAATCCTTTGTTCTCGTCTTGGATTATCATAGACTTTGCATTCAATTGTTAATTTTTACATTAATAATCCGCATATGTAGCAACATAGCTTAGCTAATCCGGCCATTGTAATTTAACCTTAATACATATGCACATCTCACTGCATAATTGTACGCATAATTCAGTGCTTCCTGTGAATCTGCTAATATTCACCCGGCTATGTCCTGTAAACTGCTGCAGGTTTATAAGATTTAACAGCGACATACAGTTCGAAGTATAGAAATGAAGATGTCGAGTTTGATTTGGACTAAGAGGTGCAAGTTTATACTGTGCTGAACCTGTTTAATAAACCTATTTTAGGACATTCGTGTTGAACATGGTGCTTCTAACAAACAAGTGTGTTATATAATAATTTACGTCAAACTTTGAATAATCAACTGAATGGTTTAGCTTAAAAGCGTGGTTCATAATAACGTTACGCAAAAAAAACAATCGTCATCTTATAGTCTGTAACATACGACCTTCGGTGTGTATATACACCAGTGTGTATGTGTTCAATATTTTGCACGTGTTTAAAATTTGCGACGTGTTTTTTTGCTAATTGCATTGAGTATTGAGGGGTTACCAGCCCCTCGCACCCGTCCAAAGACCTCGTGGGCCACTGTGGTGGCTATGAGCCTTCCCTCCGGGACATTTCTCACATCCACCACAGCGTTACCGTCCAACACCGTCAATGAAGGAAGGGGGTTGTTTTTGCAAAACTTTACTCGTGGCAGGGGATTGGCAAACAACAGGGAGTGCCTCCTTCTGATAAACAAAAAACGAATGAAGGGGGCGTGGGAGCGTGGCGTAAGGTGTGGAAAGCTGTAAGTCACAGGTTTCATTCGATTTGGGTCAATGACACCAGCACACGAATGGTGGGGTCGTTTGGAATGATGTTGCATTGATGAAAGATGAAGTTCTCCGACGTTGCATTTCATGAACTTTACATTCAATTGTTATTTTTGGAAATTACAATCTGCATATCTAGCAACATAGCTTCTCTATCTTCTTGGTAGAAGGGAAATAATAAAAAATAAAACATAATAAAATAATTCTCACGACGTTTCGGAGGCAACACAAGCTTTCGTCTTCAGGTGGAACCGTCACAGCACGATTTCTGTATCAAGTAAGAGTTATTTCAAGAAACAGTCCTTGTGTATATACTGGTTGAGGGTGGGAGGATATTATTATTGTGAGGTTCGGTGAAACACGCTGTTAGGAATGAGTCTTTGTTGTGTAGACTGGTTGAACTCGGAGGTTCCAAGAGTTTGAATATCAACAGGAATTTAGCATATTTATGGGAAATGCAGATATGGGATTAGTCATGACTTGTGGAATCTGGCTATTGAGCTTAATCCTGAATACGTATATTCATGTCACCGCATAATTCGCGTTAATTTGCTAATATTCACCCTGCAATGTGCTGCAAACTGCTGCCTGTTCAAAGGCGTTACCAGGCAGATGCAGACTGTAATATTAAAATTGTGATTTGGACTTTGAGGTGCAACTTTATACCGTGCTGACTTTATTTAATAAAAAATATTGAAGTACTTGTGTTGATATGACCGCGTCAGAACAATCAAGGTGATTTGTTTAATTTAATCCACGAAAATTATTACGATTGTTCTCATACACTTTTAATGATAATCGAAATGATATCGCTTGTAAGCGTGTGTGTATTTACACTGCTGTGTAAGTACACTTGGGGAGCGGTAGTGTAGCGGTTTGTATGTACAAAGCGGTGTGCATGCACATTCGTCTATGCATATACACTGCTATGTCCACTCGTGTGTGGGTGTGCGTTTCGTACAAAGAATTGAGGGGCAACGTGGTGATGAATGCGGCACCACAACAGGGAACTACAGGAATGAGACTCCCCGCTCGTGGTGCTCAATGAATGAAAACAGCGCCACTGAGCGGACAGAGCCCCGCCCCTACAGCTCGTGCGTGTGACGTCATGAGTGTGACGTCATGAGTGTGATCAGCGGACAGCCACGATGCTGCCAGGTGAGGGTGAACTTGTGTGCTGGAGATGCTTCACCTGAAACTCGCCTCCACACGTGTTCGCTATGAACATTGTAGCAATAAGGGACGATTAGTCATCTTTAACATGTCAGGTCTTTATTGTTCTGCAAGTAAATTAACCTTCTTGGTTCTTTCGGTAAAGTCACGAAGAAGGGAAATAATAAAATTATTAAAAATGAAACATTATACAACTATTTTATTATGTTTTATTTTCTTCTTCATCTTCTTGGTTCTTAGTCACGTAGAAGGGAAATAACAAAATAATAAAAATAATAAAATAATTTTATAAAGTTTTTTTTATTGTTTAAAATAATTTTTTTTATTATTTAATAAAAATAAAACAAATTTTATTGTTTTATTTTTATTATTTTTTTATTACCCTTCTTCAATAAGGGACGATTAGTCATCTTTAACATGTCAGGTCTTTATTGTTCTGCAAGTAAATTAACGTTAAAACGCGTAGAAACACATGCACACTCGTGTGTGAATGCACACCGCTGTATAGACAGTCGTGTTTATAAGCACACTTGTGTGTGTATGTCTACTCGTCCGTGTTTTTCTAAGGAAGGATATGGTTGAAATAACGTACGATCAGTCATCTTTAAAAACTATTCAGGTCTTTATTAATCTGCAAGAAAAATCACGTTAATACTCGTATCGAAATCTTTATTAATACGCTTGCTCAAACAGGAAGGGACTGGGCAAATTATTTCCCAATAGGAATTCAACAGTTAAAACATATTCTTAAAATCGATCACGTGAACGTCGATTTCCCCATTGACGTCCTTTTTGACTGAAGCCATTCGTCCAGAAGTCCAAGCCATCAAACACAAGAACAACGAACGTGCAATCCACGCACACTCTGAAACCTATTACTTTAAGTTATTTTGTTTATTACACAATGATAAAACGTTTTTAAGAGCATCTTCTTGGTTCTTTCAGTAAAGTCATGTAGAATGGGAAAAATAAAATAAATAAAACATAATAAAATATTATTATTTTATTATTTCCATTCTACGTCACTTTACCTGAAAGAACCAAGAAGATGAATCCCTGCAGTCACGAAAGCTTTAAATCGAAAATTAAGAACATGTTTAAAATATTGAGCAAAGTTGTGATCACAGTATTTCTCCAACTTTAGCTCAACAAAACCTCTTAACCACGAGAGTAAAATTAGAAATTGAACCACCACACAACCACTGCGCTTCACAACACATCAACAAGTAGTCCGATAGGACTACGAAGCACCACCTTAACGTGACGAAGTCTCGAATAAACTTTAACACGCAATTAGCTGTGAGAAGATGACATGGCACCTTCTACCATAAACACCACACACTTACCAGTCCCGATGATACAACCACCAGACGAAGCAACGCATCTATAGAAGTATAACATTGTTGTCATCCTGAAATAAGTGAACACTTCTGGAACTTAAAAGGAAGGCTTTCATCTGAACACATTATAGAGCAATCACAACATCACTCTAGCTCGGAGTAATGGAAATCACTGAAAAAATATATCTAAGAGACACGAATATACACAGGGCAACAGTTAACAGATGAACTCAATACGTTTGAGTCTTCAGCCACTCCACCACATCCAACCATCTCTTCATATCCAACTTCATGTGGTCGAAAGAGGAATTTCCTTTAGAACTCATTACATCACTTTCGAATTCAGCTTTTTATTCCTGATGACTTGTTTTCTAATCGTGAAAATGCTTCAAACACACAAGCAATCAAACATATTTGTTGAAATGATCACACTAGCTTGGAGTACTGCTGCAAATCACTGATTGTACGTTATTAATTGATCTTACAGAGATACAGACATGCACGTTCCAGGACTTCAACAGCTAAAAGAAGTGCTCAAAACTTTGATTTTCCAGCCACTCCAGCAGACATTTTTGAGTATCCAACTGCATGGGGTCGAAAGTGGAATTGTCTTCAGCGCTGATTACATCCACTACATCTAGCCATCTCTCAGGATCCAACTGCATGGGGTCGAAAGATGAATTGTCGTCAGGACTCATTACATCTGCTACATTCAACGATCTCTCAGGATTCGCCTGCCTCGGTTCGAAAGATGCATTTTTTTCAGGACTCATTGCAGCACTTTGAATTTCACCATTTGATTTCACTTCCCTATTGGGAAAATGTCAAAACTGGGTGGTTTTTAACTTTTGCCGACAAAACTGGATCCCAAATGTCAAAACTGGGTGCACCCTGGGTGGCCAAAAACTTGAGTTTTGGACACTCAGGGTGCACCCAGTTTTGACATTTGTCAAATACACTTGATAATTGTATACTAGTGTAGTGGTGGTATTGACGTGCGCCGACAGTGATGGATCACGGGGCGCGGGGTTGGGCACGCGATGTGGGCGTGGCATGGACGCGCGCGCCGGTGGTAAGGCGCGCTCACACAAGCTGGGAAAAGAGGATCGTAGCGAGTGCGCAGTGATTGGTCAGATAAGTGGGTGCTCTCCGCGACGTCCGCAGGAGGGGTATAAAGGGAGACGCGCGAGAGCACTCGTGGTCAGTGTTAACCAGTTGAAGACCGAAGACGGGGTGGAGGAGGTAGTGGCCCGAGACCCCTAGTCCCGCCGTCCTTGTGAGGACCGGGGCCCTGTGTGGCTCGGAGCCGAGACTGGGGGACCCGTAGTCCGACGCCCGTGTGGGTCGGGACGGTGGTACCCAGAGCCGAGACGGGCACCCCCGGCTGGGTGTGTCCCGGAAGGCTACGGGGCGTAAGAGCCCGTGTCAGTATAGCTGAGTGGGTGTTTGTCACCCGTGTAGCTGAGTGGGTGTTAGTCACCCGTGTAGCTGAGTGGGTGTGAGTCACCCGAGTAGCTAAGTGGGTGTTAGTCACCCGTGCAACGAAGTGGGTGTTAGCCACCCGTGTAGCTGAGTGGGTGTGAGTCACCCGAGTAGCTAAGTGGGTGTCAGTCACCCGTGAGACGAAGTGGGTGTTAGTCACCCGTGTAGCTGAGTGGGTGTGAGTCACCCGAGTAGCTAAGTGGGTGTTAGTCACCCGTGTAACGAAGTGGGTGTTAGTCATCCGTGTAACTACAAGTTGGTGAAAATAAAGAGTGTGCTACCCGTGAAGACGTCTCCCGCCGAGTTACTACTTTACACTAGCACAGTGTGCCAGCACCCCATTCATCCAAACACTTGGTATTTGTATACTGGCACACTGTGCCAGCACCCCATTCATCTAAACACTTGGTATTAGTATGCTGGCACAGTGTGCCAGCACCATATAACTACACACACTTGATATTTGTACGCTGGCACAGTGTGCCAGCACCCCAACGACCAACATTTAAAGCTACGGCTCGGACTCGGAAGTGAGCTCGGGGCGGGCTTGCGACCAGGCGGGCGCACTGCCACCTTGCGTGATGACCTAGACTAGTGACTCGCGTCAATACCAAACTTTTGGATTGTTGGTTGATGCTACGCGCTACTGTACACCCTTAAATTTGCCATGCATTCGACCATAGCCCGCCAAACGACCAAGCTCCTGACCATGGTCCCAATGGTGCGGAACAAACCAACGAATGCGCATCTCGTTGATTGGTCAATCCTTTGGCCCACCGTTACGGTGATTGGCGGAAATATTGTGTGAAAAATCAAATTGCTGGCAATGAAAATAGACATATTGTCTCGTGAAAAATTGAAAGTAGACGTAGAAACGTGATTTTTCACAAGCATTTTTCACGAAACAGGTGGAGGAGCGGCTCACATTCGAATGGCAACCCTCCACCCCAAGAAGACTTTTACCACGCGCCGCGAGGCCATCCACGGCATCCAAGACTTTGCTTTGCAACAAGGCAAGCGCGCGGTCCTTGACCTCAAGCGAAGCGGCGGACGGCACGTTGCCATCGTCTGCTCTAGTTCAACACCTTGTTCCTTCAAGGTGAAGCTGACGAAGCTCACGGGGGAACGACGCGGCTTCCGCGTCTCGGCGCTGTGCACGGATCACCACGGCTGCACGGGCACTACCAAGATCACGCAGTGCCAAGTGGATGCGAACACGACAGCCCGTTCGGCCTTTCGCGCCAACCCCCGTACCTCCGCACTGACTGTCATTGCCCAGGTCGCCGACATTGTTCGCGTCATTGTCCCGACCCGGATGATGTACCGCGCCAAGGACACGTGCATCGCGGCGAACGAGAGTGCGGCCCATGCAGGCTTCGAGTTCATCAACTCGCTGGTGGAGACGTTCGGCAAGCTCAACGCGACGACCTGCAGTGTGCGAGAAGACGCGGGCATCTTCTGGGGTGCGTTCATCTGCAACCCGATCGCACGCTCGTTGCAGCCAAGTCTTCAACGCGTCGTCGGCATCGACGGGTCGCACATGAAGGCGCGCGCCTACTTTACATTCAATTGTTATTTTTGGAAATTACAATCTGCATATCTAGCAACATAGCTTCTCTATCTTCTGGGTAGAAGGGAAATAATAAAAAATAAAACATAATAAAATAATTCTCACGACGTTTCGGAGGCAACACAAGCTTTCGTCTTCAGGTGGAACCGTCACAGCACGATTTCTGTATCAAGTAAGAGTTATTTCAAGAAACAGTCCTTGTGTATATACTGGTTGAGGGTGGGAGGATATTATTATTGTGAGGTTCGGTGAAACACGCTGTTAGGAATGAGTCTTTGTTGTGTAGACTGGTTGAACTCGGAGGTTCCAAGAGTTTGAATATCAACAGGAATTTAGCATATTTATGGGAAATGCAGATATGGGATTAGTCATGACTTGTGGAATCTGGCTATTGAGCTTAATCCTGAATACGTATATTCATGTCACCGCATAATTCGCGTTAATTTGCTAATATTCACCCTGCAATGTGCTGCAAACTGCTGCCTGTTCAAAGGCGTTACCAGGCAGATGCAGACTGTAATATTAAAATTGTGATTTGGACTTTGAGGTGCAACTTTATACCGTGCTGACTTTATTTAATACAAAATATTGAAGTACTTGTGTTGATATGACCGCGTCAGAACAATCAAGGTGATTTGTTTAATTTAATCCACGAAAATTATTACGATTGCTCTCATACACTTTTAATGATAATCGAAATGATATCGCTTGTAAGCGTGTGTGTATTTACACTGCTGTGTAAGTACACTTGGGGAGCGGTAGTGTAGCGGTTTGTATGTACAAAGCGGTGTGCATGCACATTCGTCTATGCATATACACTGCTATGTCCACTCGTGTGTGGGTGTGCGTTTCGTACAAAGAATTGAGGGGCAACGTGGTGATGAATGCGGCACCACAACAGGGAACTACAGGAATGAGACTCCCCGCTCGTGGTGCTCAATGAATGAAAACAGCGCCACTGAGCGGACAGAGCCCCGCCCCTACAGCTCGTGCGTGTGACGTCATGAGTGTGACGTCATGAGTGTGATCAGCGGACAGCCACGATGCTGCCAGGTGAGGGTGAACTTGTGTGCTGGAGATGCTTCACCTGAAACTCGCCTCCACACGTGTTCGCTATGAACATTGTAGCAATAAGGGACGATTAGTCATCTTTAACATGTCAGGTCTTTATTGTTCTGCAAGTAAATTAACCTTCTTGGTTCTTTCGGTAAAGTCACGAAGAAGGGAAATAATAAAATTATTAAAAATGAAACATTATACAACTATTTTATTATGTTTTATTTTCTTCTTCATCTTCTTGGTTCTTAGTCACGTAGAAGGGAAATAACAAAATAATAAAAATAATAAAATAATTTTATAAAGTTTTTTTTATTGTTTAAAATAATTTTTTTTATTATTTAATAAAAATAAAACAAATTTTATTGTTTTATTTTTATTATTTTTTTATTACCCTTCTTCAATAAGGGACGATTAGTCATCTTTAACATGTCAGGTCTTTATTGTTCTGCAAGTAAATTAACGTTAAAACGCGTAGAAACACATGCACACTCGTGTGTGAATGCACACCGCTGTATAGACAGTCGTGTTTATAAGCACACTTGTGTGTGTATGTCTACTCGTCCGTGTTTTTCTAAGGAAGGATATGGTTGAAATAACGTACGATCAGTCATCTTTAAAAACAATTCAGGTCTTTATTAATCTGCAAGAAAAATCACGTTAATACTCGTATCGAAATCTTTATTAATACGCTTGCTCAAACAGGAAGGGACTGGGCAAATTATTTCCCAATAGGAATTCAACAGTTAAAACATATTCTTAAAATCGATCACGTGAACGTCGATTTCCCCATTGACGTCCTTTTTGACTGAAGCCATTCGTCCAGAAGTCCAAGCCATCAAACACAAGAACAACGAACGTGCAATCCACGCACACTCTGAAACCTATTACTTTAAGTTATTTTGTTTATTACACAATGATAAAACGTTTTTAAGAGCATCTTCTTGGTTCTTTCAGTAAAGTCATGTAGAATGGAAAAAATAAAATAAATAAAACATAATAAAATATTATTATTTTATTATTTCCATTCTACGTCACTTTACCTGAAAGAACCAAGAAGATGAATCCCTGCAGTCACGAAAGCTTTAAATCGAAAATTAAGAACATGTTTAAAATATTGAGCAAAGTTGTGATCACAGTATTTCTCCAACTTTAGCTCAACAAAACCTCTTAACCACGAGAGTAAAATTAGAAATTGAACCACCACACAACCACTGCGCTTCACAACACATCAACAAGTAGTCCGATAGGACTACGAAGCACCACCTTAACGTGACGAAGTCTCGAATAAACTTTAACACGCAATTAGCTGTGAGAAGATGACATGGCACCTTCTACCATAAACACCACACACTTACCAGTCCCGATGATACAACCACCAGACGAAGCAACGCATCTATAGAAGTATAACATTGTTGTCATCCTGAAATAAGTGAACACTTCTGGAACTTAAAAGGAAGGCTTTCATCTGAACACATTATAGAGCAATCACAACATCACTCTAGCTCGGAGTAATGGAAATCACTGAAAAAATATATCTAAGAGACACGAATATACACAGGGCAACAGTTAACAGATGAACTCAATACGTTTGAGTCTTCAGCCACTCCACTACATCCAACAATCTCTTCATATCCAACTTCATGTGGTCGAAAGAGGAATTTCCTTTAGAACTCATTACATCACTTTCGAATTCAGCTTTTTATTCCTGATGACTTGTTTTCTAATCGTGAAAATGCTTCAAACACACAAGCAATCAAACATATTTGTTGAAATGATCACACTAGCTTGGAGTACTGCTGCAAATCACTGATTGTACGTTATTAATTGATCTTACAGAGATACAGACATGCACGTTCCAGGACTTCAACAGCTAAAAGAAGTGCTCAAAACTTTGATTTTCCAGCCACTCCAGCAGACATTTTTGAGTATCCAACTGCATGGGGTCGAAAGTGGAATTGTCTTCAGCGCTGATTACATCCACTACATCTAGCCATCTCTCAGGATCCAACTGCATGGGGTCGAAAGATGAATTGTCGTCAGGACTCATTACATCCGCTACATTCAACGATCTCTCAGGATTCGCCTGCCTCGGTTCGAAAGATGCATTTTTTTCAGGACTCATTGCAGCACTTTGAATTTCACCATTTGATTTCACTTCCCTATTGGGAAAATGTCAAAACTGGGTGGTTTTTAACTTTTGCCGACAAAACTGGATCCCAAATGTCAAAACTGGGTGCACCCTGGGTGGCCAAAAACTTGAGTTTTGGACACTCAGGGTGCACCCAGTTTTGACATTTGTCAAATACACTTGATAATTGTATACTAGTGTAGTGGTGGTATTGACGTGCGCCGACAGTGATGGATCACGGGGCGCGGGGTTGGGCACGCGATGTGGGCGTGGCATGGACGCGCGCGCCGGTGGTAAGGCGCGCTCACACAAGCTGGGAAAAGAGGATCGTAGCGAGTGCGCAGTGATTGGTCAGATAAGTGGGTGCTCTCCGCGACGTCCGCAGGAGGGGTATAAAGGGAGACGCGCGAGAGCACTCGTGGTCAGTGTTAACCAGTTGAAGACCGAAGACGGGGTGGAGGAGGTAGTGGCCCGAGACCCCTAGTCCCGCCGTCCTTGTGAGGACCGGGGCCCTGTGTGGCTCGGAGCCGAGACTGGGGGACCCGTAGTCCGACGCCCGTGTGGGTCGGGACGGTGGTACCCAGAGCCGAGACGGGCACCCCCGGCTGGGTGTGTCCCGGAAGGCTACGGGGCGTAAGAGCCCGTGTCAGTATAGCTGAGTGGGTGTTTGTCACCCGTGTAGCTGAGTGGGTGTTAGTCACCCGTGTAGCTGAGTGGGTGTGAGTCACCCGAGTAGCTAAGTGGGTGTTAGTCACCCGTGCAACGAAGTGGGTGTTAGCCACCCGTGTAGCTGAGTGGGTGTGAGTCACCCGAGTAGCTAAGTGGGTGTCAGTCACCCGTGAGACGAAGTGGGTGTTAGTCACCCGTGTAGCTGAGTGGGTGTGAGTCACCCGAGTAGCTAAGTGGGTGTTAGTCACCCGTGTAACGAAGTGGGTGTTAGTCATCCGTGTAACTACAAGTTGGTGAAAATAAAGAGTGTGCTACCCGTGAAGACGTCTCCCGCCGAGTTACTACTTTACACTAGCACAGTGTGCCAGCACCCCATTCATCCAAACACTTGGTATTTGTATACTGGCACACTGTGCCAGCACCCCATTCATCTAAACACTTGGTATTAGTATGCTGGCACAGTGTGCCAGCACCATATAACTACACACACTTGATATTTGTACGCTGGCACAGTGTGCCAGCACCCCAACGACCAACATTTAAAGCTACGGCTCGGACTCGGAAGTGAGCTCGGGGCGGGCTTGCGACCAGGCGGGCGCACTGCCACCTTGCGTGATGACCTAGACTAGTGACTCGCGTCAATACCAAACTTTTGGATTGTTGGTTGATGCTACGCGCTACTGTACACCCTTAAATTTGCCATGCATTCGACCATAGCCCGCCAAACGACCAAGCTCCTGACCATGGTCCCAATGGTGCGGAACAAACCAACGAATGCGCATCTCGTTGATTGGTCAATCCTTTGGCCCACCGTTACGGTGATTGGCGGAAATATTGTGTGAAAAATCAAATTGCTGGCAATGAAAATAGACATATTGTCTCGTGAAAAATTGAAAGTAGACGTAGAAACGTGATTTTTCACAAGCATTTTTCACGAAACAGGTGGAGGAGCGGCTCACATTCGAATGGCAACCCTCCACCCCAAGAAGACTTTTACCACGCGCCGCGAGGCCATCCACGGCATCCAAGACTTTGCTTTGCAACAAGGCAAGCGCGCGGTCCTTGACCTCAAGCGAAGCGGCGGACGGCACGTTGCCATCGTCTGCTCTAGTTCAACACCTTGTTCCTTCAAGGTGAAGCTGACGAAGCTCACGGGGGAACGACGCGGCTTCCGCGTCTCGGCGCTGTGCACGGATCACCACGGCTGCACGGGCACTACCAAGATCACGCAGTGCCAAGTGGATGCGAACACGACAGCCCGTTCGGCCTTTCGCGCCAACCCCCGTACCTCCGCACTGACTGTCATTGCCCAGGTCGCCGACATTGCTCGCGTCATTGTCCCGACCCGGATGATGTACCGCGCCAAGGACACGTGCATCGCGGCGAACGAGAGTGCGGCCCATGCAGGCTTCGAGTTCATCAACTCGCTGGTGGAGACGTTCGGCAAGCTCAACGCGACGACCTGCAGTGTGCGAGAAGACGCGGGCATCTTCTGGGGTGCGTTCATCTGCAACCCGATCGCACGCTCGTTGCAGCCAAGTCTTCAACGCGTCGTCGGCATCGACGGGTCGCACATGAAGGCGCGCGCCTACAACGGAACCATGCTCGTCCTCGTTGGGCGCGACGGCAACAACCGCAACGTCCTTCTCGCCGTGGCGCTGGTGCCGTCCGAGACGGCAGCGGCCTACGACTGGTTTCTCAACTGCTGCACGACCAACGACATCGAGCTCGACGGCACGCCGGTCTTCTGCGATCGTGGCACGGGCATCCTAACCTCCGACTGGAAGGACCTCATGCTCATCCACTGCACGCGGCATTTGATCTGCAACGGCGTGGACAACATCGGCTCCGCGTTCACGCCCGACCTCCAAGGCATCATCTACGATGCCCAAGGGTGCGCCTCCGAGGCCGCGTTCCGCAGCTCCTTGGGCTGCTTGGGCGTAGCTCTGCCTGCGGCGGCCACGTACTACAACAAGATCGACCCCCACACGTGGGCGCTCTACCCGCACCTGCACACGACGCCATTGTACGGCTGGCGCACGACGAACTTTGTGGAGTCCACGAACAGCGAGGCCCTGCCGGCTCGCGAGATGGACCCCTTCCACTTCCTCATGCACCACATGGAAGACATGATGACGACGTCCTTTGCCCACCGCAGCGACGCCGAGAAGTGGGCCGCTCAAGGGCGTGTCATTACGCCGTACGCTCAAGGACTCATCGACGCTCAGCAGGTGTTGGCCCCGAGGTACAAGGTCTACGAGAGTACCTCGACGCGTGCATACGTCAAGGATCCAGACGCCTACGCCTCTGCCAAGCGCCGAGTCGATCTCAGCTCTCGGTCGTGCACGTGCGGGTACATGAAGCAGATGGGCTTGCCGTGTCGGCACTACATTCGTGCCCTCATGGCGTTTGGGCGGATGCCCGAGCTCTACGACGCATGTGCGGTGTGTTACCAAGTCTCTGCCATCAACACGACATGGACCTCGGTTGCCGGTATCGAGCTACCCATTGCCGAGGAGCTGCAACGCGACAACACCATGATGCCACCTCCTCGCCAGAAGAAGGCTGGCCGCCCGAAGAAGCGTCGGATTCGCAACCGTGGCGAAGGTGGCCCATTGGGCCTCACGCGGTGCTCCTTCTGTCGCGCCAAGGGCCACAACAAGCGCTCTTGCCCGTCGAAGTAGTTATATATATGTAACAAACATGTTTTGTTCTAAGTGTGCAGCACCATACTTCTCGACGCAAACACTATCTACCGTTGTTCTACTGTAGTAGGTGTAGCATGCAAGCTGGCACACTGTACCAGTATACAAATGGCAAGTTCGTGTATGTTCGCGAGCTGAAAGTGTTACTGTAGTTGCAAGCTGGCACACTGTGCCAGTATACATATGGCAAGTTAGTGTTACTGTAGTAGCGAGCTGGCACACTGTGCCAGTATACAAACGGCAAGTAAGCGAGCTGGCACACTGTGCCAGTATGCAAACGGGAAGTTTGTGGTGCAAGGTATGGAACATGAGCCACGAGAAACATCATTTGGAACGCTCTAAATCTGTGGCGACATATGGATGAATAACGCAAGGACCTAAACGTGTACAAAATTATACATTAAATCGTACACCTTCTTCACCCAGTTTTGACATTTGTCCACATTGAACATCACCCAGTTTTGTCATATCAAAAAGCACCACCCTGTTTTGCCTGTCGTTTTCCAAGACCACCCAGTTTTGACATTTGGGATCCAGTTTTGTCGGCAAAAGTTAAAAACCACCCAGTTTTGACATTTTCCCCTTCCCTATTATTGCGGATCTTCTGGTGCTTGTTTCGGGGTAATGACCGTGAACATGTCCTCTCCCTCGGAGAGCAATTAAATGGCTTTTCACCAGAGTGTGTTTTCTGGTGCCTGTGAAGATCTGACTTCCATGCAAATGCCTTCCCACACACAGAGCACTTGAATGGCTTCTCGCCCGAGTGTGTTTTCTGGTGACTGTGAAGATTAGATTTCTGTGAAAATTTTTACCACAAATAGAGCACTTGAATGGCTTCTCGCCCGTGTGTGTCTTCTGATGAATGTTAAGAGTTGTTTTCTCCGCAAATGCCTTCCCACAAACAGAGCACTTGAACGGCTTCTCGCCCGTGTGTGTTTTCTGGTGACTGTGAAGAAATGTTTTCCTTGCAAATGCCTTCCCACACACAGAGCAATTGAACGGCTTCTCGCCCGTGTGTGCGTGGCGCTGTGGAGAGTGTATCTGCTCCATGTGACTGATTCTTCAGAGCAGAGTAACAGTCGCGGGTCTTGTTGAGAGTTAAAGGCACCCTCTAAGCTGCGTGGATGTCTGGATCAAATCCACACAAAACAAACTCTCACTACCGTCTAACCGAGACACAGTAACGTCTCGTAAGTCGGGCTACACGCGACTACCAGTTTTATCCACTAACGAAGACACTTACTTGTGTGTTCCACTACACATACTTACACGGGTACACATATACACTCCCTTGTACACACACCCACACACGAGTTGACATACACACAAAGATAAAGATCCCCCGTATAGCCTTAACAGACTGTAGAGGCAAGTGCAGTTAGCAAGCACCTATGAAGGCCGCAACGGTACACGAGGGGGTGGGTGGCCAGCACCACGCCCGACCGCCTTTGTCTCCCCAGTGGCAATGTTTACACACCGCACCAGGTACTCATTTGAGGCTGAGTCGACCTAGGGGAGGCCCGGGACCGATTTATATAATCGTCACTGGTGTTGGCCGTGAGCGGGAATCGAACCCGTGTCGCCGGGTTCATAGCGCAGCGCGCTAACCGCTACACTACCGCTCCCCACATATACACTCCCTTGTACACACACCCACACACGAGTGGACATACACAGTGCTGTAGGATAATGCACGAATGTGCATACACACCGCTTTGTACATACACACACGGGTGCACATGCATACACGAGTGCGCATACACACACGAGTATACATACACAGCAGTGTACGTACACAGGGATTGCGTTTGACATCACAAATAAATGGGCGAACAAATGATTGTACATACTAATACACACACATACACGCATGTACATATCCACATAAACAAGTGTGAATATACACACGAGTGGACATGCACAGGCGAAAAATCATGCACACGGTGATGAAGGTTGTGAAAATATACACGTGTACACACATTGCAGGGTGAATATTAGCAAATGAACGCGAATTATGTGGTGAGATGCACATATGTATTCAGGCTTAAGCTCAATAGCCAGGTTAGCGAAGCTAATTGCTAGATATGCAGATTGTAAATTAAAAAAATAACAATTGAATGTAAAGTTCATGACATGCAACGTCGGAGAACTTAATCTTTCATCAATGCAACATCATTCCAAACGACCTCACCATTTGTGTGCTGGTGTCATTGACCCAATTCGATTGATACCTGTGACTTACAGCGTGTACATACACACACGATTGTACATACACACACGAGTGTACATACACACACGATTGTACATACACACACGATTATACATACACACACGATTGCACATACACACACGATTGTACATACACACACGAGTGCACATACACACACGATTGCACATACACACACGATTGCACATACACACACGATTGTACATACACACACCAGTGTACATACACACACGATTGTACATACACACACGATTGTACATACACACGCGATTGTACATACACACACGAGTGTACATACACACACGAGTGTACATACACACACGAGTGTACATACACACACGATTGTACATACACACACGATTGTACATACACACACGATTGTACATACACACACGAGTGTACATACACACACGATTGTACATACACACACGATTGTGCATACACACACGATCGTACATACACACACGATTGCACATACACACACGATTGTACATACACACACGATTGTACATACACACACGATTGTACATACACACACGATTGTACATACACACACGAGTGTACATACACACACGAGTGTACATACACACACGAGTGTACATACACACACGATTGTACATACACACACAAGTGTACATACACACACGAGTGTACATACACACACGAGTGTACATACACACACGATTGTACATACACACACGAGTGTACATACACACACGATTGTGCATACACACACGATTGTACAAACACACGATTGTGCATACACACACGATTGTACATACACACACGAGTGTACATACACACACGATTGTACATACACACACAAGTGCGCTTACACACACGATTGTACATACACACACAAGTGCGCTTACACACACGATTGTACAAACACACACGATTGTACATACACAGCAGGGTACGTACACAGAGATTGCGTTTGACATCACAAATAAATGGGCGAACAAATGATTGTACATACCTATACACGCACATACACGCATGTACATATCCACATAAACAAATGTAAATATACACACGAGTTGACATACACAGCAGTACAGATCCATGTACATACCCACAGTAGTAGACTAGGATGGTGAGGTTTTGTGATTATTTTCACAGGTTAAAATGACGAGAAATATGTTCGATGCCCCTCAACACTGAAGTACGTTATGATATTGAAAAAAATGCATACGATTCTAATTACTGTTTCCACTTCAAACGCTTGGAATTAATAACAATCTTAAGAATATTGGCCTCGTGTTGAATGAGTGTAGTGAAGTCATTAGTTTATTTGAGTTGCATAAAGTTCATACCTTCATTTGTTTGCCTTTGCTACGGCACACTGTTTGAGATTATTCTTCCGATTTATGAAATCTCTCTAGAATAATTTGCATTTTCTTCATGAACTTCCTTGCATTCAATTGTCATTCTCGCATGTAACGCTCCTCATATCTAACAAACCTTATCTCATGTGGGCATTGTGCTCAAGCCTAAGTAGGATTTTGCATTTCACTGCATCATTGTTCGCTTCCGTTTGAATACGGATAGGCATCTCCTTGCATAATTATGTGCATGTTGTTAGTTGGCCCATTTATACAGTGGAATGTACATACATATTAAGGTTACATTTTAATGGCCAGATTAGTTAAGCTATATTCCTACATATGCGGAATGATCATGTCAAAATTAGCAATTGAATGCAAAGTCCATGATAGGCCAAGACGAGAACAAAAGTCATCAGAAAACACACTCGGGTGAGAAGCCATTCAATTGCTCTATTTGTGGGAAGGCATTTGCGGATAAATCAAATCTTAACAGGCACCAGAAAACACACTCGGGTGAAAAGCGAATCAATTGCTCTCCGAGGGAGAGGACATATTCACGGTCATCACCCTGAAACAAGCATCAGAAGATCCGCAATGATAGGGAAGTGAAATCAAAAGGTGTAATGCAAAGTGCTGCAATGAGTCCTGAAAAAAATGCATCTTTTGATTCTATACATGTGGATCCTGAGAGATGCCTAGATGTAGTGGATGTAATGAGCCCTGACGACAATTCCTCTTTCGACCCCATGCAGGTGGATACTGAGAGATGGCTGGATGGAATGGCTGGAGAGTCAAAGTTTTGAGTACTTCTGTTAACTCTTGAAGTCCTGGAATGTGCATGTTTGTGTCTCTATTAGATCAGTTAATGAGGTACGAAATATTATTTCCGTGATTTCCATTACTCCGAGCTAGAGTGATGTTGTGAATGCGCTATAATGTGTTCAGATGAAAGCCTTCCTTTTAAGTTCCAGAAGTGTTCACTTATTTCAGGATGACAACAATGTTATACTTCTATAGATGCGTTGCTTCGTCTGGTGGTTGTATCATCGGGACTGGTAAATGTGTGGTGTTTATGGTAGAAGGTGCCATGTCATCTTCTCGCAGCTAATTGCGTGTTAAAGTTTATTCTAGACTTTGTCACGTTAAGGTGGTGCTTCGTAGTCATATCGCACTACTTGTTGATGCGTTGTGAAGCACAGTGGTTGTGTGGTGGTTCAATTTATAAGTGGGTTTGTTGAGCCAAAGTTGGAGAAATACTGTGATCACAACTTTGCTCAATATTTTAAACATGTTCTTTATTTTTTTTATCATTGTGTAATAAACAAAACAACTTAAAGTAATAGGTTTCAGAGTGTGCGTGGATTGCACGTTCGTTGTTCTTGTGTTTGATGGCTTGGACTTCTGGACGAATGGCTTCAGTCGAAAAGGACGTCAATTGGGGAATAAAGACCTGAATTGTTTTTAAAGATGACTGATCGGACGGTATTTCAACCATATCCTTCCTTTAAAAAAAACACGGACGAGTAGACATACACACACACGTGTGCTTATAAACACGACTGTCTATACAGTGGTGTGCATTCACGCACGAGTGTGCATGTGTCTCGACGAGTTTTAACTTTAATTTTCTTGCAGAACAATAAAGACCTGACATGTTAAAGATGACTAATCGTCCCTTATTGCTACAATGTTCATAGCGAACACGTGTGGAGGCGAGTTTCAGGTGAAGCATCTCCATCACACAAGTTCACCCTCACCTGGCAGCATCGTGGCAGTCCGCTGATCACACTCATGACGTCACACTCATGACGTCACTCATGACGTCACACGCACAAGCTGTAGGGGCGGGGCTCTGTCCGCTCAGTGGCGCTGTTTTCATTCATTGAGCACCACGAGCGGGGAGTCTCATCCCTGTAGTTCCCTGTTGTGGTGCCGCATTCATCACCACGTTGCCCCTCAATTCTTTGTACGACACGATAAGTTGTGTTCCACTACACATACTTACACGGGTACACATATACACTCCCTTGTACACACACCCACACACGAGTGGACATAGTGCTGTAGAAAAATGCACAAATGTGCATACACACCGTTTTGTATATACACACACGGGTGCACATGCATACACGAGTGCATATACCCATTTGTGCATCTATACATACAACACATATGTATAGATGCACAAATGGGTGTATAAATACATAGGGGTGTAGATACATGCACAGTGTAATTGCACACAGCAATATACATAAACAAATGTGCACGTATACAGCAGTGTGCATGCTCAGGGATTGCGTTTCAACACACACAAATATGCGAGCACACACTATTGTACATACATACACACGTGTACAGACCCACACGTGTCCATGAACGAGTGTAAATACACACACGAGTGCACATGCACACGAATGTACCCACAGAGAAGTACACACCCATGTACATACACATGGCTACAGTTCCCTGCTGCAATGGCTGGTGCTTATGCTAGAAGGTGGCATGTGTTGTAATTATTGCACAGCAAATGATGTGAGCGTGCTGTCTTGTTTATTCCAGACTTTGTCACGTTAAGGTGGTGCTTCGTAGTCATATCGGATAACTTGTTGATGTGGTGTGATGCGCAGTGGTTGTGAGGTGGTTCAATTCCTGATTTTACTCTCGTTGTTAAGTGATTTTGTTGATCTTCTTGGTTCTTTCGGAACCAGTTGCTGCTGCTGCTGCAGTTGCTGCTGCTGCAGTTGCTGCCTTATTTATTTTAATATAACACTATGTATTATTCTACCCACCCTAATGTATATCACACTGCTATATATTTACTATACAATTACGACACCATACATTACTCTGCACACGGCACCCCAAAGGGCTCCCCCCTATCTCCGGTTGTAGCCAACATCTTCATGGAGAAATTTGAGACTGACGCCATCAAGACTGCCACTCTACGCCCGACCTTATGGAAGAGGTACGTAGATGACACTTTTGTCATCTGGCCACATGGCCGACCTGCTCTAGACCAATTTCTCGACCACATCAATTCCATACACCCAGCCATCAGATTCACCATGGAAGTCGAAAAAGATGGCAAGCTACCCTTTTTGGATGTCCTAATTAAAAGGAGACCTGATGGTTCAATGAGCCACTCTGTCTACAGGAAAGCCACCCATACGGATGCTTACCTCTTCTCTGAAGAATCAGTCACATGGAGCAGATAAACTCCACAGTGCCACGCACACAAGGGGGTGAGCAGTCATTCAATTGCTCCGTGTGTGAGAAGGCATTTTCGCGGAAGTCAACTCTTAACAGACACCAGAAAACACACACGGGTGAGAAGACATTCAATTGCTCCGTGTGTGAGAAGGCATTTTCGCAGAAGTCAACTCTTAACAGACACCAGAAAACACACACGGGCGAGAAGACATTCAATTGCTCCGTGTGTGAGAAGGCATTTTCGCGGAAGTCAACTCTTAACAGACATCAGAAAACACACACGGGCGAGAAGACATTCAATTGCTCCGTGTGTGAGAAGGCATTTTCGCGGAAGTCAACTCTTAACAGACACCAGAAAACACACACGGGCAAGAAGACATTCAATTGCTCCGTGTGTGAGAAGGCATTTTCGCGGAAGTCAACTCTTAACAGACACCAGAAAACACACACGGGCGAGAAGACATTCAATTGCTCCGTGTGTGAGAAGGCATTTTCGCGGAAGTCAACTCTTAACAGACACCAGAAAACACACACGGGCGAGAAGACATTCAATTGCTCCGTGTGTGAGAAGGCATTTTCGCGGAAGTCAACTCTTAACAGACACCAGAAAACACACACGGGCGAGAAGGCATTTTTGCGGAAGTCAACTCTTAACAGACACCAGAAAACACACACGGGCGAGAAGACATTCAATTGCTCCGTGTGTGAGAAGGCATTTTCGCGGAAGTCAACTCTTAACAGACACCAGAAAACACACACGGGCAAGAAGACATTCAATTGCTCTGTGTGTGGGAAGGCATTTTCGCGGAAGTCAACTCTTAACAGACACCAGAAAACACACGGGCGAGAAGACATTCAATTGCTCTGTGTGTGGGAAGGCATTTTCGCGGAAGTCAACTCTTAACAGACACCAGAAAACACACACGGGCGAGAAGACATTCAATTGTTCTCCGTTGGAGAGGCCCCGCGTGAGCTGGTGGGCCATGCGGAGCGGCGTGAAGGCGACGTGGGCCAGGCCGCGCGTCTCGACGGCCGCGTAGCACGACACCAGCAGCCCGTCGACGACCGCCGTGCCGTGGTGCGTGAGCGGCGCGTACCACCCCAGCGCCTCCACCCAGCTCACGCACACCGCACGCACCGCACGCAGCCGCGGCGCTCCGTCATCGCCAAAAACAACACCACTAACACCACCAGCACCACCACTAACACCACCAGCACCACCACTAACGCTACCACCAGCACCACCACTAACGCTACCACCATTTGGTGGGGGGGCAGGAGCGAGTTCTCGCGAGATTTGGGGGGGCAGGAGCGAGTTCTCGCGAGATTTGGGGGTGGGCAGGAGCGAGTTCTCGCAATATTTGGGGGGGGGGCAGGAGCGAGTTCTCGCGAGATTTGGGGGGGGGGGGGGAAGGAGCGAGTTCTCGCGAGATTTGGGGGTGGGCAGGAGCGAGTTCTCGCAAGATTTGGGGGGGGGGCAGGAGCGAGTTCTCGCGAGATTTGGGGGGGGGCAGGAGCGAGTTCTCGCGAGATTTGGGGGGGGGGGGGCAGGAGCGAAGAAGAAGTTTAATGATCACGTCCTGGTTTCACCAGATGTGAACCCTGAAGAACGCAAGTGCAAGAGGCACAAAGAGCAGCTCAAGTTCTACTGCAAGCAGCAAGACCTCCTCAGCATCGTGTGCAGGGACTGCACCATCGCAGGAAACCACGCGGGTCATAAGTTTATCACACTGGAGGATGAGCATCAGACACGGAATAGATTCCAAAAACACAGGATGAGATGTTACTATCCTTTGTGCAAGCACTTCCAAGAGTTCATGAACAGTGAGCCTGGTGAAATTTGGAGAGCGCATCGTCAGTAGTGAACCTTTGGTTCCTAGGGTGTTTCGGCCTTTCACACTATACACCCTCCCCAAAGGCGGCCAGCGACAGGGTGATCAATCCTACGCTTGCATCCCATTCCCAATTAGTCGTAGGAGTTGCCTTGTTGTTGATAGCCAACATCCCATGGGACTATGCATGGCAGGGGCGTCCTCCTCCCTGAGTCGAGCATTGTTGACCGCATACCTCCCGGCCCTCTCACTTCGGGGCCCAGCTGGGGTCTTTCCTCTTCATCCAGAGCCACTGACTGCTGCCTTCTGCCGCCTCCGATACGGCTGTGATTGCCGAACGCTGGCTCTGGCCCTTAATTCCCAGGTCTCTAAGCAGTCTGGTTGTAGAATGAAGTCGGAGAGGAGACGCGAGCGGTGGAGGAGAAGAGGGAGAAGGCGGAGGCGTCCATGGGACGGATGAAGGCCGCTGGCAAGGACGTGCAGGACTCCACGGTCCAGACCAAGGCTCGCATCTCAGGCGAGTTCACCCGCGCGAGGGCGACGCCGGATGAAGACGAGAAGGCAGCTCTGGGTCGCGTGGACGTGAAGGGGTGTGAGCTGCCGTCCCAGATCAAGGAGAACATCGCTCATTACGAGCGTGAGATCAGCAAGCTCCAGGCAGCAGCTACGCGCCCGCGCGCTCTGCAGGAGGAGAGGGACTGGCTCACGTTCCTGCAGGTTCACCTAAAGGAGACAAACCGGAGAGACACTCAGAAGGGATCTCCACCGTCATCTCCCAGCGAGAAAGACATCGCCTCAATCAGAGCCCTGCAGGGAGCTGTGATCAGCCTGCTGGCAGTCACGTACGGACGCTCGCCGACTGGGGACCCAAACTCGGCCCACAACATCCTCCACATTTCCTCAGACCTCAGGACGGTGACGCGGACCGCTGTCTCCCAGGGTCGCCCCCCCGATCACCCGCACCGCTTTGATCGCTGGCTACAAGCCCTGTGCTCCGAGAGCTTCTCGTCGGGTCAGCAATACTGGGAGGTGGACGTGGGGGGCGCGGCGGGAATTTGGATGGTTGGAGTCGCGTACGGGACGATCGCACTGAAAGGGAGCGGTAAAGAATGCGGGCTGGGACACAACGACTCGTCCTGGGTTTTACTTAAAGATACCAACAGCTGCTCAGTGCGTCATGGTGGTGTAGTGACCTCAGTGCGTCATGGTGGTGCAGTGACCTCAGTGCGTCAATGTGGTGCAGTGACCTCAGTGCGTCAATGTGGTGCAGTGACCTCAGTGCGTCATGGTGGTGCAGTGACCTCAGTGCGTCATGGTGGTGCAGTGACCTCAGTGCATCATGGTGGTGTAGTGACCTCAGTGCGTCATGGTGGTGCAGTGACCTCAGTGTGTCATGGTGGTGTAGTGACCTCAGTGTGTCATGGTGGTGTAGTGACCTCAGTGTGTCATGGTGGTGTAGTGACCTCAGTGCGTCATGGTGGTGTAGTGGCCTCAGTGCGTCATGGTGGTGTAGTGACCTCAGTGCGTCATGGTGGTGTAGTGACCTCAGTGTGTCATGGTGGTGTAGTGACCTCAGTGCGTCATGGTGGTGTAGTGACCTCAGTGCGTCATGGTGGTGTAGTGACCTCAGTGCGTCATGGTGGTGTAGTGACCTCAGTGCGTCATGGTGGTGTAGTGACCTCAGTGCGTCATGGTGGTGTAGTGACCTCAGTGCGTCATGGTGGTGTAGTGACCTCAGTGCGTCATGGTGGTGTAGTGACCTCAGTGCGTCATGGTGGTGTAGTGACCTCAGTGCGTCATGGTGGTGTAGTGACCTCAGTGCGTCATGGTGGTGTAGTGACCTCAGTGCGTCATGGTGGTGTAGTGACCTCAGTGCGTCATGGTGGTATAGTGACCTCAGTGCGTCATGGTGGTATAGTGACCTCAGTGCCGGTGAAGGATCCTCCCCGGAGAGTCGGGTGTCACCTGCACCGGGAGGCGGCGGGGCTGCTGTCGCTTCACTCCATGGAGCTGCTCCACTCCGTCCAGCACACTTCACCTCAGGACATTGAAATATAACTCAGAATAAAACACCAATCCCTGGAGACAAACGCATAACCAAACTTAGCAAAACCCTCAAAATAATGATGTAACGAGGATCACTACGAATATTCATTAAACATAGACCGAATAATAACCACGGTATACTAAGACCGAGGGAACTCGTAAGAAATATCACGAATAAATGCAACACACAGGACCACATAAATGTATTGCATAAATCTCCTCGGCCACCTTTGTCTTCCAACGATTTGGCACAAACACATACCGGCCTGAATACGTATTGGAGGTCTGGCCTCGGAATGACCTACTCAGAGGGAGAAGGGGTCAAAGAGTCGCGAGGGGGGGGTCTGTGCTGGCATAGCAGGGTGTCTGGTTTTGTTTTTTTTTTCGTTTTGTTGTTTGTTTTCCTCTCGCAAGAGACGCGCAGAGAGGAGAGGGTGTTCACGTTTTGAGTTTTAAGCACAAGCGCACATCACGAATGAGCAGTCTGGTTCGAGTCATGCTCAGTCTCGCAACTCGGCTTGCGACGCGGCGTTGCGACGGGGCTCGCAAGGGAGCTGGGGCAAGTCGTGCCTCGAGAAGAGATGGGACGACGAGGGGTCGTTCGAGTCGCAGAAGTCTGAGTTCAGCCTGGGTCGAGGCTGGGTTTCAGCCGTGCTCCGGCTGGCGGAGCGTCGTGAGGGAGCAAACACCGATACCGATGGCCGGTGTCGCTTCTCGCAGAACGAAGTGGCGAGGTGTGGTTAAGTGCGAGTGAAGCTGGCAGCTGCACGGACAAAGGAAAGCACGGAGAAGAGAGAGTGACGAGTGACAACAAGCAATCAACCTGTAGGAAGGGCGGAAATCGCCAAGCGTCGACCAAGCGAGCATCGCAAAGGACGAGCAGCAGAGGATGAGCAACAAGAGCCATCGTTCATCGCCAGAGCGCTCCGAGCCGGTGAGCGCGCACAGCCGCGTCGTCCAGAGCCTGAGCCAACACAGCCTGAAGTAAGGGCGAGTGTCCGAGTGAAGTTGGCAGCGATCAAGGAGAGCGACGACGATATCATCGCGCACCGCCGAAGGCGAGCATCGTGCCGACTCAACAATCATCCAGCAGTGGAGAAGCCTGGAGCTGCCACCAAGAGAGAGAGAGCGCCATCGAATGCGCCGTGTGTTTGATAAACACACACCGACCAACACCTAAAGAGAACAGACAAGACGTCCAGCAGCGACGACGGAATCACCGTCGGCGAGCGTTGTGCCAACTGAGTGAGTGACTGAGTGACTGAGTGGGTGAGTAACTGAGTAACTGAGTGAATGAGTGAGTGACTGAGTGCGTGAGTGACCGAGTGCGTGAGTGACTGAGTGAGTGACTGAGTGCGTGAGTGACTGAGTGAGTGACTGACTGAGTGAGTGACTGACTGAGTGAGTGACTGACTGAGTGAGTGACTGACTGAGTGACTGAGTGAGTGACTGAGTGACTGACTGACTGAGTGAGTAACTGACTGAGTGACTGACTGACTGAGTGACTGACTGAGTGACTGACTGGGTGACTGACTGAGTGGCTAGCACGTAGCGTAGCAGCACAAGGCAGTGGGCTGTGAGTGAGTGAGTGACTGAGTGGGTGAGTGACTGAGTGACTGACTGAGTGAGTGACTGAGTGGGTGAGTGACTGACTGAGTGAGTGACTGAGTGACTGACTGAGTGAGTGACTGAGTGAGTGACTGAGTGGGTGAGTGACTGACTGAGTGGGTGAGTGACTGGCTGAGTGACTGACTGAGTGACTGACTGAGTGACTGACTGAGTGACTGGCTAGCACGTAGCGTAGCAGCACGAGGCAGTGGGCTGGGCTGGACCTCAGCAACTGCAGAGAAGCGAACGGACCGTGAGGTCGACACTGTGGGGGGGGGGGGGGGGGAGTGGTGGGGGGAGAGTGGTGGGGGGGGGAGTGGTGGGGGGAGAGTGGGGGGTGGTGGGGGGGGGAGTGGGGAGAGAGTGAGTGAGTGAGTGACTGACTGAGTGGGTGAGTGACTGAGTGGGTGACTGAGTGAGTGACTGAGTGGGTGACTGAGTGAGTGACTGAGTGGGTGAGTGACTGAGTGACTGACTGAGTGAGTGACTGAGTGAGTGAGTGACTGAGTGAGTGAGTGACTGAGTGAGTGAGTGACTGAGTGAGTGACTGAGTGAGTGACTGAGTGAGTGAGTGGGTGAGTGACTGAGTGGGTGACTGAGTGAGTGACTGAGTGGGTGACTGAGTGAGTGACTGAGTGGGTGAGTGATTGAGGGACTGACTGACTGCGTGAGTGAGTGGCTGAGTGAGTGAGTGACTGACTGAGTGAGTGACTGAGTAACTGGCTGAGTGACTGGGTGAGTGAGTGACTGAGTGAGTGAGTGACTGATGGTGGTGGTGGAGGTGGTGGTAATGGTGGTGGTGGTGGTAGTCGTGATGGTGGTGGTGGTAGTGGTGGTGGTGGTGTAGTGGTAGTCGTGGTGGTGGTGGTGTAGTGGTAGTCGTGGTGGTGGTGGTGTAGTGGTAGTCGTGGTGGTGGTGGTGGGGGTGGTAGTGGTGGTGGTGATGGTGGAAGTCGTGATGGTGGTGGTAGTGGTGGTGTAGTGGTATTAGTGGTGGTGGTAGTCGTGATGGTGGTGGTGGTAGTGGTGGTGGTGGTGTAGTGGTAGTCGTGGTGGTGGTGGTGGGGGTGGTAGTGGTGGTGGTGATGGTGGAAGTCGTGATGGTGGTGGTAGTGGTGGTGGTGGTGTAGTGGTAGTGGTGGTGGGGGTGGTAGTGGTGGTGGTAGTGGTGGTGGTAATGGTGGAAGTCGTGATGGTGGTGGTGGTAGTGGTGGTGGTGTAGTGGTAGTAGTGGTGGTGGCGGGGAGGTGTGTGGTGGTGTCACCACCACAACTACTAAGACAGACCTGTTCTTCACCTGCCGACGGCTGCTTGCGTTGTGGCCGAAACGTCGTGAGAATTGTATTTTGTTCTGTTTTATTTTTATTATTTTATTATTTCCCTTCTACGTGACTTTACCGAAAGAACCAAGAAGATAATACCAACTACTGCTGCTACTGACAGCAGGCTGACGCACAGAGACAGCTGCCACTGGGTGTGCCCCTAGGTGCCCACCTCTCTCCCAGACTGTCGCAGAGAGACTGGTGGACGCAGGCCGACAGAGACGCAGCCAGGGAGTACATCACCTGCACCTGAGAGACACGGGGAGGGGGGGCGAGGAGACAAGGGGAGGGGGGGCGGGGAGACACGGGGAGTGGATGAGTGAAGGAGTGTGGCGGTGATGTTGACGATACAACCCACCCACCCACTCAACCACCCACCTATGCACTCACCCACTCACCCACTCACCCACCAACCCACCCACCCACCTATCCCCTCACCCACTCAACCACCCACTCATCTATCCACTCACTCACCCACCCACCCACTCACCTATCCACCTATCCACTCACCTACTCAACCACCCACCCACTTACCCACCCACTAACCCACCCACTCACCTACTCAACCACCCACCCACTCACCTATCCACTCACTCACTCAACCACCCACCCACCTATCCACTCACCCACTCAACCACCCACCCACTCAACCACCCACTCACCTATCCACCTATCCACCCACCCACTCACCTATCCACTCACTCACTCAACCACCCACCCACCTATCCACTCACCCACTCACCCACCCACCTATCCACTCACCCACTCAACCACCTACCCACTCACCCACCCACCTATCCACTCACCCACTCAACCACCTACTCACTCACCCACCCACCTATCCACTCACCTACTCAACCACCCACCCACTCAACCACCCACCCACTCACCTATCCACTCACCCACTCAACCACCCACTCACCAACCACCCACCCACTCAACCACCCATCTATCCACTCACTCACTCACCCACCCACCTATCCACTCACCTACTCAACCACCCACCCACTCATCCACCCACCCACCTATCCACTCACTCACTCACTCACCCACCCACCCACTCACCCACCAACCTATCCACTCACTCACCCACCTATCCACTCACCCACTCAACCACTCACCCACCCACCTATCCACTCACCCACTCAACCACCTACTCACTCACCCACCCACCCACCTATCCACTCACCTACTCAACCACCAACCCACTCAACCACCCACCCACTCACCTATCTACCCACCCCCCAACCACCCACCCACTCAACCACCCACCTATGCACTCACCCACCCACCCACTCACCAACCCACCCACCCACCTATCCCCTCATCCACTCAACCACCCACCAATCTATCCACTCACTCACTCGCCCACCCACCCACTCACCTATCCACCTATCCACTCACCTACTCAACCACCCACCCACTCACCTACCCACTAACCCACCCACTCACCTACTCAACCACCCAACCACTCAACCACCCACCCACTCAACCACCCACTCACTCACTCAACCACCCACTCACTCACTCAACCACCCACCCACTCAATCACCCACCCATCCACCTATCCACTCACCCACTCAACCACCCACCTATCCACTCACCCACTCAACCACCTACCCACTCACCCACCCACCTATCCACTCACCCACTCAACCACCTACTCACTCACCCACCTATCCACTCACCTACTCAACCACCAACCCACTCACCCACTCAACCACCCACTCACCTATCCACTCACCCACTCAACCACCCACTCACCTATCCACTCACCCACTCAACCACCCACTCACCTATCCACTCACCCACCCACCCAATCACCCACCTACCCACTCAACCACCCACCCACTCCACCACCTACCCATCCACCTATCCACTCACTCACTCGCCCACCCACCCACCCACTCACCTATCCACCTATCCACTCACCTACTCAACCACCCACCCACTCAACCACCCACCCACTAACCCACCCACTCACCCACTCAACCACCCACTCAACCACCCACCCACTCAACCACCCACCCACTCACCACCCACCCACTCATCCACTCACCTACTCAACCACCCACCCACTCACCTATCCACTCACTCACTCACTCAACCACCCACCCACTCAATCACCCACCCACCCACCTATCCACTCACCTACTCAACCACCCACCCACTCAACCACCCACTAACCCACCCACTCACCTACTCAACCACCCACCTACTCAACCACCCACCCACTCAACCACCCACCCACTCAATCACCCACCCACCTATCCACTCACCTACCCACTCAACCACCCACCCACTCACCTATCCACTCACTCACTCAACCACCCACCCACTCAATCACCCACCCACCCACCTATCCACTCACCCACTCAACCACCCACCCACTCAACTATCCACCTATCCACTCACCCACTCAACCACTCACCCACCCACTCAACCACCTACCCACTCACCCACCCACCTATCCACTCACCCACCTACTCACTCACCCACCCACCCACTCACCTATCCACTCACTCACTCAACCACCCACCCACTCACCTATCCACTCACCCACCCACCCACTCACCCACCCACTCAACCACCCACCCACTCCACCACCTACCCATCCACCTATCCACTCACCCACTCAACCACCCACCCACTCAACCACCCACCCATCCACTCACCCACTCAACCACCCACCCACTCAACTATCCACCTATCCACTCACCCACTCAACCACTCACCCACCCACTCAACCACCTACCCACTCACCCACCCACCTATCCACTCACCCACCTACTCACTCACCCACCCACCCACTCACCTATCCACTCACTCACTCAACCACCCACCCACTCACCTATCCACTCACCCACCCACCCACTCACCCACCCACTCAACCACCCACCCACTCCACCACCTACCCATCCACCTATCCACTCACCCACTCAACCACCCACCCACTCAACCACCCACCCATCCACCTATCCACTCACCCACTCAACCACCCACCCATCTATCCACTCACTCACTCGCCCACCCACCCACCCACCCACCCACCCACCCACTCACCTATCCACCTATCCACTCACCTACTCAACCACCCACCCACTCACCCACCCACTAACCCACCGACTCACCTACTCAACCACCCACCCACTAACCCACCCACTCACCCACTCAACCACCCACCCACTCAACCACCCACCCACTCAACCACCCACCCACTCAACCACCCACCCACTCAACCACCCACCCACCCACTCAACCACCCACCCACTCCACCACCCACCCACTCAACCACCCACCCACTCAACCACCCACCCATCCACCTATCCACTCATCCACTCACTCACTCATCCACTCACTCACTCATCCACTCACTCACTCGCCCACCCACCCACTCACCTATCCACCTATCCACTCACCTACTCAACCACCCACCCACTCACCCACCCACTAACCCACCGACTCACCTACTCAACCACCCACCCACTAACCCACCCACTCACCCACTCAACCACCCACCCACTCAACCACCCACCCACTCAACCACCCACCCACTCAACCACCCACCCACTCAACCACCCACCCACTCAACCACCCACCCACTCAACCACCCACCCACTCAACCACCCACCCACTCAACCACCCACCCACTCACCCACTCAACCACCAACCCACTCAACGACCCACCCACTCACCTATCCACTCACTCACTCAACCACCCACCCACCCACCTATCCACTCACCCACTCAACCACCCACCCACCCACTCACCCACCCACTCACCCACCCCCCACCCACCAGCGAGCCCGCGCCCAGCCCCGACGTGCCCCCCGGTGCTGGCGACGGTGTGGGGGGGGCGAGTGCCAGGAGGCACATCTGCTCCAGGCTGGAGAGTCCCGGCAAACTCGAGTGCACCACGTGGGCCGACAGGACCCTGGCCAGCTCCGGCACAAAGTCTCCGGGGCCTCCGGCGGACGGGCGGACGGCGCCGCCTCGACGGGAGGAGGGGGCGGCGTTGGCGGCTCCGTCGCGGTGGGGGAGGTGAAGAGGGAGGCGTAGCCGCCGTGCCTGTCGTGGTGGTGGTGGTGGGGGGTGGTGGTGGTGGGTGGTGGTGGTGGTGGGTGGTGGTGGGTGGAGGTGGGTGGAGGGGTCGCGTGAGGCTGGGCGGGCGGGCGGAGAGAGAGACGGGTTTGAGACTGGCGCTACCGCCACCGCCGCCACCACCACCACCATCACCACCACCACCCCTACCACCACCACCATCACCCCCGCCACCACCACCACCCCTACCACCACCACCATCACCCCCGCCACCACCACCCCCACCACCCCCACACACAGAGACACACACAGAGACACACACACAGAGACAAAGATCCCCCCTATAGCATTAACAGACTGTAGGGGCAAGTGCAGTTAGCGAGTAGCGCCTGTGAAGGCTACCGGCACTGTGGCTACACACACAGAGGGGGTGGGTGGCCAGCACTACCACGCCCGGCCGCCTTTGTCTCTCCCCCAGTGCTAGCGATGTTCACTACCACACACCACTGCTACACCAGCTACTCATTTCAGGCTGAGTCGACCTAGGCGAGGCCTAGGACCGGTTCAGATAATCAACCCACCCACCCACACGGCCAACGTGAACCCCACCCACCCGCACGGTGACCGTGAACCCCACCCACACGGTCACCGTGAACCCCACCCACCCACACGGCCACCGTGAACCCCACCCACCCACACGGCCGTCGTGAACCCCACCGCACCACAGAGTCGGGGTGCCGAGCGAGACGATTCAGGAGTTTGCGAGCGTCCACGGTGGCCTGGTAGAGCCGCAGAGAAGCCCCCGTCCACGCCACGAAGCACGCACTGGGCGATGGCCACAGCGGGGCTGGGGAGATAAAGGTGGCTGGGACAAGGGGGGCGGGCGGGGGGAGGGGGGAGGGGAGGGAGGGGGGAGGGAGGGAGGGGGGAGGGAGGGAGGGGGGAGGGAGGGCCGGGGAGATACGGGGGAGGAGAGGGAGGGAGAGATCCACACGGTTCTACAGCCACTCACCCACTCACTCACCCACCTGCACACCCACTAACCCACTCACCCACTCACCCACCCACTCACCCACTCACCCACTCACCCACTAACCCACCCACCAACCCGTCCACCCACCCACTCACTCACCCACTAACCCACTCACTCACCCACCCACCAGCAGCGTCTTGCGAGCCTTTCTCACTCAGCTGGCCCTGAGATGGAACAGATGGAGATTAGCCCACACACGGGGTAGAAGGGAGCGAGATGGAACAGATGGAGATTAGTCCACACACGGGGTAGAAGGGAGTGAGATGGAACAGATGGAGATTAGTCCACACACGGGGTAGAAGGGAGCGAGATGGAACAGATGGAGATTAGTCCACACACGGGGTAGAAGGGAGTGAGATATCATAGGCCTTGACCAGGTCAATAAAACAGAGATGTAGGTCTTGTTGGAACTCCCTACAACTCTGCTGTAGCAGACGGACAGAAAATATGGCATCTGTGCAGGACCGCCCTTTCCTGAAACCGCATTGGGGCTCCGCAAGCCTCTCCTCAGCGTGCCTAGCAAGGCGATGTTGACCACCGCTCCACCACCTCCCGCATGAAAACGACGCATATGCATCGTGCACGTGCGCACACGATTCATATCGTCAGCTTAACCTGTGAAAATAATCACAAAACCACGCTACCCAAGTCTACTACTGTGTGTATGCACATGGATCTGTACTGCTGTGTATGTCCACCCGTGTGTTTATTTACACTCGTTGATGTGGATATGTACATGCGTGAACGTGTGTGTATAGGTATGTACAATCATTTGTTCGCACATTTCTTCGTGTAGTAGAACGCAATCCCTTTGTACGTACACTGCTGTGTATGTACACTCGTGTGTGTATGTATGAGGCAGTGTGTATGCACATTCGTGTATGTTTCTACAGCGCTGTGTATGTCCACTCGTGTGTGGGTGTGTGTACATGGGGGTGTATATGTGTACTCGTGTAAGTATGTGTATTGGAACACAACTTATTTTCATATTGTGTCGTACAAAGAATTGAGGGGCAACGTGGTGATGAATGCGGCACCACAACAGGGAACTACAGGGATGAGACTCCCCGCTCGTGGTGCTAAATGAATGAAAACAGCGCCACTGAGCAGACAGAGCATTTTGTATTTCACCTTTTGATTTCACTTCCATATCATTGCGGATCTTCTCATGCTTGTTTCGTGTCCTCTCCAACACAGAACAATTGAATGGCTTCTCGTCCGCATGTGTTTTCTGGTTTCTGTGAAGAGTTGATTTCTGTGCAAACAACATCACTCCAGCTCGGTGTACAGGAAATCACTGAAAAATATCTAAGAGACACGAATATACACAGCAGTGCAACAGGTAACAGATGTACTCAATACGTAGAGTCTCCAGCCACTCCACTACATCCAGCCGTCTCTCAGGATCCAACTGCATGGGGTCGAAAGAGGAATTGTCGTCAGGACTCATTACATCCGCTACATCTAGCCATCTCTCCACCACCCCCCACCACCACCATCACACCACCACCATCACACCACCATCACCATCAACACCACCATCACACCACCACCATCACCATGATCACCATCACCACCACCATCACCCATCACACCATCACCATGATTACCATCAACACCACCATCACACCACCATCAACACCACCATCACCATGATTACCATCAACACCACCATCACCCATCACACCATCACCATGATTACCATCACCACCACCATCACCACCACCATCACCATGATTACCATCAACACCACCATCACACCACCATCACCACCACCATCACCATGATTACCATCAACACCACCACCACCATGATTACCATCAACATGACTACCATCACCACCACCACCACCACCATCACCATGATTACCATCAACACCACCACCACCATGATTACCATCAACACCACCATCACCACCACCACCACCACCACCATCACCATGATCACCATCAACACCACCATCACCACCACCATCACCATGATTACCATCAACACCACCACCACCATCACCATGATCACCATCAACACCACCATCACCATGGTTACCATCACCACCACCACCACCATCACCATGATTACCATCAACACCACCATCACCATCACCATGATTACCATCAACACCATCACCACCACCATCACCACCACCACCACCATGATTACCATCAACACCACCATCACCACCACCATCACCACCACCATCACCATGATTATCATCAACACCATCACCACCACCATCACCATCACCATGATTACCATCAACACCACCATCACACCACCATCACCATGATCACCATCACCACCACCACCATCACCACCACCACCATGATCACCATCACCACCACCACCATCACCACCACCATCACCACCACCATCACCACCACCATCACCATGATTACCATCACCACCACCATCACCACCACCATCACCACCACCAACACCACCATGATTACCACCACCACCATCACCACCACCATCACCACCATCACCACCACCATCACCACCACCACCATCACCATGATTACCATCAACACCACCATCACACCACCATCACCACCATCACCACCACCACCACCACCAAACACAGTCCACCACCATCACCACCACACACAGTCCACCACCATCACCACCATCATACACAGACACAACGGTGTCCCCCACCATCACCACCACCATCATCATCACCACCATCACCACCATCACCACCATCACCATCACCACCATCATCACCAACATCACCAACATCACCACCATCATCATCACCAGGGGGTGGGGGAGAGGGGAGGGGGTAGGAGGGAGGGGGGAGAGGAGGGGGAGGGGTGGGGGCATGGGGGGTTGGGGGGAGGGTGTGGAGGAGGAGTGGGTGAGTGAGTGAGTGAGGGGTGAGTGGGTGAGTGAGTGGGTGAGTGGGTGAGTGAGTGGGTGGGTGAATGGGTGAGTGGCTGAGTGAGTGGGTGGCAGAGTGGCTGAGTGAGTGGGTGGCAGAGTGGCTGAGTGAGTGGGTGGCTGAGTGGCTGAGTGGGTGAGTGAGTGGGTGAGTGGGTGAGTGGGTGCGTGGGTGAGTGAGTGGGTGAGTGGGTGGGTGAGTGGCTGAGTGAGTGAGTGGGTGAGTGGGTGAGTGAGTGAGTGGGTGAGTGGGTGAGTGGCTGAGTGGGTGAGTGGCTGAGTGGCTGAGTGGCTGAGTGGCTGAGTGGGTGAGTGAGTGGGTGAGTGGGTGAGTGGGTGGGTGAGTGGATGAGTGAGTGGGTGGGTGAGTGGATGAGTGGGTTAGTGGGTGGCTGAGTGGGTGAGTGAGGGGTGAGTGGGTGAGTGAGGGGTGAGTGGGTGGGTGGGTGAGTGGATGAGTGGGTTAGTGGGTGGCTGAGTGGGTGAGTGAGGGGTGAGTGGGTGAGTGAGGGGTGAGTGGGTGAGTGAGGGGTGAGTGGGTGAGTGAGTGGATGAGTGAGTGGATGAGTGGGTGAGTGGGTGGGTGAGTGGCTGAGTGGGTGAGTGAGTGGCTGAGTGGCTGAGTGGGTGAGTGAGTGGGTAAGTGAGTGAGTGAGTGAGTGGGTGAGTGAGTGGCTGAGTGAGTGAGTGGGTGAGTGGGTGGGTGAGTGGCTGAGTGGGTGAGTGAGTGAGTGAGTGGGTGAGTGAGTGGGTGAGTGGGTGAGTGGGTGAGTGAGTGGATGAGTGAGTGGATGAGTGGGTGAGTGGGTGGCTGAGTGGGTGAGTGGGTGGCTGAGTGGGTGAGTGAGGGGTGAGTGGGTGAGTGGGTGAGTGAGGGGTGAGTGGGTGAGTGAGGGGTGAGTGGGTGAGTGAGTGGATGAGTGAGTGGGTGGGTGAGTGGATGGCTGAGTGGGTGAGTGAGTGAATGGGTGAGTGAGCGGGTGAGCGGGCGAGGGGTGAGCGAGCGACTCACCCTGGTGGAGCAGCTGGGTGCGGTAGACGGGAGGGAGTGAGGTGAGCAGGCACAGGTGGAGCCTCATCGCAAGCAGGAACCTCACCACCTCCTCACCACCACACACAGTTCACCACCATCACCACCATCATCATCACCACCATCACCACCATCATCAACATCACCACCATCATCATCATCACCACCATCATCATCATCACCACCATCACCACCATCAACATCACCACCATCACCATCATCACCACCATCACCATACACAGACACAATGGTGTCCACCACCATCACCACCATCACCACCATCACCACCATCACCACCATCACCACCATCACCACCATCACCACCATCACCACCATCACCACCATCACCACCATCACCACCATCACCACCATCACCATCACCACCATCACCACCATCACCACCACCATCATCATCACCAAGGGGTGGGTTGAGGGGTTGGGAGGGGATGGGGGGAGAGGTGGGGGGGAGGGGGTGGGGGTGAGAAGATGGGGGGGAGGGGTGAGTGAGTGAGTGAGTGGGTGAGTGAGTGGGTGAGTGGCTGAGTGGGTGAGTGGCTGAGTGGGTGAGTGGCTGAGTGGGTGAGTGGCTGAGTGAGTGAGTGGGTGAGTGAGTGGGTGAGTGGGTGAGTGAGTGGGTGAGTGAGTGGGTGGCTGAGTGGCTGAGTGGGTGAGTGAGTGGGTGAGTGGGTGAGTGGGTGCGTGGGTGAGTGAGTGACTGAGTGAGTGAGTGGGTGAGTGGGTGAGTGAGTGAGTGGGTGAGTGGGTGAGTGGCTGAGTGGGTGAGTGGGTGAGTGGCTGAGTGGCTGAGTGGCTGAGTGGCTGAGTGGGTGAGTGAGTGGGTGAGTGGGTGAGTGGGTGGGTGAGTGGATGAGTGAGTGGGTGGGTGAGTGGATGAGTGGGTTAGTGGGTGGCTGAGTGGGTGAGTGAGGGGTGAGTGGGTGAGTGAGGGGTGAGTGGGTGGGTGGGTGAGTGGATGAGTGGGTTAGTGGGTGGCTGAGTGGGTGAGTGAGGGGTGAGTGGGTGAGTGAGGGGTGAGTGGGTGAGTGAGGGGTGAGTGGGTGAGTGAGTGGATGAGTGAGTGGATGAGTGGGTGAGTGGGTGGGTGAGTGGCTGAGTGGGTGAGTGAGTGGCTGAGTGGCTGAGTGGGTGAGTGAGTGGGTGAGTGAGTGAGTGAGTGAGTGGGTGAGTGAGTGGCTGAGTGAGTGAGTGGGTGAGTGGGTGGGTGAGTGGCTGAGTGGGTGAGTGAGTGAGTGAGTGGGTGAGTGAGTGAGTGAGTGGGTGAGTGGGTGAGTGAGTGGATGAGTGAGTGGATGAGTGGGTGAGTGGGTGGCTGAGTGGGTGAGTGGGTGGCTGAGTGGGTGAGTGAGGGGTGAGTGGGTGAGTGGGTGAGTGAGGGGTGAGTGGGTGAGTGAGGGGTGAGTGGGTGAGTGAGTGGATGAGTGAGTGGGTGGGTGAGTGGATGGCTGAGTGGGTGAGTGAGTGAGTGGGTGAGTGAATGGGTGAGTGAGCGGGTGAGCGGGCGAGGGGTGAGCGAGCGACTCACCCTGGTGGAGCAGCTGGGTGCGGTAGACGGGAGGGAGTGAGGTGAGCAGGCACAGGTGGAGCCTCATCGCAAGCAGGAACCTCACCACCTCCTCACCACCACACACAGTTCACCACCATCACCACCATCATCATCACCACCATCACCACCATCATCAACATCACCACCATCATCATCATCACCACCATCATCATCATCATCACCACCATCATCATCACCACCATCACCACCATCAACATCACCACCATCACCATCATCACCACCATCACCATACACAGACACAATGGTGTCCACCACCATCACCACCATCACCACCATCACCACCATCACCACCATCACCACCATCACCACCATCACCACCATCACCACCATCACCACCATCACCACCACCACCATCACCACCATCACCACCACCATCATCATCACCAAGGGGTGGGTTGAGGGGTTGGGAGGGGATGGGGGGAGAGGTGGGGGGGAGGGGGTGGGGGTGAGAAGATGGGGGGGAGGGGTGAGTGAGTGAGTGAGTGGGTGAGTGAGTGGGTGAGTGGCTGAGTGGGTGAGTGGCTGAGTGGGTGAGTGGCTGAGTGGGTGAGTGGCTGAGTGAGTGAGTGGGTGAGTGAGTGGGTGAGTGGGTGAGTGGGTGAGTGAGTGGGTGAGTGAGTGGGTGAGTGGGTGAGTGAGTGAGTGAGTGGGTGAGTGAGTGAGTGGGTGAGTGGGTGAGTGAGTGGATGAGTGAGTGGGTGAGTGAGTGGGTGAGTGAGTGGGTGAGTGAGTGGGTGAGTGAGTGGGTGAGTGAGTGGGTGAGTGAGTGGGTGAGTGAGTGGTGAGTGGCTGAGTGGGTGAGTGGCTGAGTGAGTGAGTGGCTGAGTGAGTGAGTGGGTGAGTGAGTGAGTGGGTGAGTGAGTGGGTGGGTGAGTGGGTGAGTGAGTGAGTGAGTGGGTGAGTGAGTGAGTGAGTGGGTGAGTGGCTGAGTGGGTGAGTGGCTGAGTGAGTGAGTGGGTGAGTGAGTGGTGGTGAGTGAGTGAGTGGTGTGTGAGTGGGTGAGTGAGTGGGTGAGTGAATGGGTGAGTGAGTGGGTGAGTGGGTGAGTGAGTGAGTGAGTGGGTGAGTGAGTGAGTGGGTGAGTGGGTGATGAGTGGATGATGTGGGTGAGTGAGTGGTGAGTGAGTGGGTGAGTGAGTGGGTGAGTGAGTGGGTGAGTGGCTGAGTGAGTGAGTGGGTGAGTGAGTGAGTGGGTGAGTGGGTGAGTGAGTGGGTGAGTGAGTGGGTGAGTGAGTGGGTGAGTGAGTGGGTGAGTGGCTGAGTGAGTGAGTGGGTGAGTGAGTGAGTGGGTGAGTGGGTGAGTGAGTGGATGAGTGAGTGGGTGAGTGAGTGGGTGAGTGAGTGGATGAGTGAGTGGGTGAGTGAGTGGGTGAGTGAGTGGGTGAGTGAGTGGGTGAGTGGCTGAGTGAGTGAGTGGGTGAGTGAGTGGGTGAGTGGGTGAGTGGGTGAGTGAGTGGGTGAGTGAGTGGGTGAGTGAGTGGGTGAGTGGCTGAGTGAGTGAGTGGGTGAGTGAGTGAGTGGGTGAGTGGGTGAGTGAGTGGATGAGTGAGTGGGTGAGTGAGTGGGTGAGTGAGTGGATGAGTGGGTTAGTGGGTGGCTGAGTGGGTGAGTGAGTGGGTGAGTGAGGGGTGAGTGGGTGAGTGAGGGGTGAGTGGGTGAGTGGGTGAGTGAGGGGTGAGTGGGTGAGTGGGTGAGTGAGGGGTGAGTGGGTGAGTGGATGAGTGAGTGAGTGGGTGAGTAGGTGAGTGAGTGGGTGAGTGAGGGGTGAGTGGGTGAGTGGGTGAGTGAGTGGGTGAGTGAGTGGGTGAGTGGGTGAGTGGCTGAGTGAGTGAGTGGGTGAGTGGGTGGGTGAGTGGCTGAGTGGGTGAGTGAGTGAGTGGGTGAGTGGGTGAGTGAGTGGATGAGTGAGTGGATGAGTGGGTGAGTGGGTGGCTGAGTGGCTGAGTGGGTGAGTGAGTGGGTGAGTGAGGGGTGAGAGGGTGAGTGAGGGGTGAGTGGGTGAGTGAGTGGATGAGTGAGTGGGTGGGTGAGTGGATGAGTGGGTGAGTGGGTGGCTGAGTGGCTGAGTGAGTGGGTGAATGAGTGAGTGGGTGAGTGAGTGAGTGAATGGCTGAGTGAGCGGGTGAGCGGGTGAGGGGTGAGCGAGCGACTCACCCTGGTGGAGCAGCTGGGTGCGGTAGACGGGAGGGAGTGAGGTGAGCAGGCACAGGTGGAGCCTCATCGCAAGCAGGAACCTCACCACCTGCTCACCACCACACACAGTCCACCACCATCACCATCACCACCATCACCACCATCACCACCATCACCACCATCACCACCACCATCATCACCATGACCACCATCATCATCATCACCACCATGACCACCATCATCATCACCACCATCACCACCATCACCACCATCACCACCATCACCACCATCACCACCATCACCACCATCACCACCATCACCACCATCACCAACATCACCACCATTATCATCACCACCATCACCACCATTATCATCACCACCATCACCACCATCAACATCACCACCATCACCACCATCACCATCATCACCACCATCACCACCATCACCACCATCACCACCATCACCACCATCACCAACATCACCATCACCACCATCACCATCATCACCAACATCACCACCATCATCATCACCAGGGGGTGGGGGAGAGGGGAGGGGTTGGGAGGGGATGGGGGGAGGGGTGGGGGGCATGGGGGGTTGGGGGGAGGGTGTGGAGGAGGAGGGGAGGGGTGAGGAGGAGAGGAGGGGGAGTGGGTGAGTGAGTGAGTGGGTGAGTGAGTGAGTGAGTGGGTGAGTGAGTGAGTGGGTGAGTGAGTGAGTGGGTGAGTGAGTGGGTGAGTGAGTGGGTGAGTGAGTGGTGAGTGAGTGGATGAGTAGGTGGGTGGGTGAGTGAGTGGGTGGGTGAGTGAGGGGTGAGTGAGTGGATGAGTAGGTGGGTGGGTGAGTGGGTGAGTGAGTGGGTGAGTGGGTGAGTGAGTGGGTGGGTGAGTGGGTGAGTGGCTGAGTGAGTGGGTGGCTGAGTGGCTGAGTGAGTGGGTGGCTGAGTGGCTGAGTGGATGAGTGAGTGGGTGAGTGGATGAGTGAGTGAGTGGGTGAGTGGCTGAGTGAGTGAGTGGGTGAGTGGGTGGGTGAGTGGGTGGGTGAGTGAGTGGGTGAGTGGATGAGTGAGTGAGTGGGTGAGTGAGTGAGTGGGTGGGTGGGTGAGTGGGTGAGTGGGTGAGTGAGTGAGTGAGTGGGTGGGTGGGTGAGTGGGTGGGTGGGTGGGTGGGTGGGTGGGTGAGTGGGTGACTGAGTGGGTGAGTGAGTGGGTGAGTGAGTGAGTGAGTGAGTGGGTGAGTGAGTGGGTGAGTGGGTGAGTGGGTGAGTGAGGGGTGAGTGAGGGGTGAGTGGGTCAGTGAGGGGTGAGTGGGTGAGTGAGTGGGTGAGTGAGTGGGTGGGTGGCTGAGTGGCGGAGTGGGTGAGTGAGTGAGTGAGTGGGTGAGTGAGTGAATGAGTGAGTGGGTGAGTGAGTGAATGGGTGAGTGAGCGGGTGAGGGGTGAGCGAGTGACTCACCCTGGTGGAGCAGCTGGGTGCGGTAGACGGGAGGGAGTGAGGTGAGCAGGCACAGGTGGAGCCTCATCGCAAGCAGGAACCTCACCACCTGCTCACCACCACACACAGTCCACCACCATCACCACCATCACCAACATCACCACCATCACCACCACCATCATCATCATCATCACCACCATCATCATCACCACCATCAACATCACCACCATCAACATCACCACCATCAACATCACCAACCTCATCATCACCACCATCAACATCACCACCATCACCACCATCAACATCACCACCATCACCACCATCATTATCATCACCACCATCACCACCATCATCACCATTACCACCATCACCATTACCACCATCACCACCATCACCATTACCACCATCACCACCATCACCACCATCACCACCATCACCACCATCACCATCACCAGGGGGTGGGGGAGAGGGGAGGGGGTGTGAGGGAGGGGATGGGGAGGGGGTGGAAGGGAGGGGCATGGGGGGTTGGGGGGAGGGTGTGGAGGGGGAGTGGGCTAGTGAGTGGGTGGGTGAATGAGTGAGTGAGGGGTGAGTGAGTGGGTGAGTGATTGGGTGAGTGGGTGAGTGAGTGGGTGAGTGAGTGGGTGAGTGGGTGAGTGAGTGGGTGAGTGAGTGGGTGAGTGAGTGGCTGAGTGAGTGAGTGGGTGAGTGAGTGAGTGGGTGAGTGAGTGGGTGAGTGAGTGGGTGGGTGAGTGAGGGGTGAGTGAGTGGATGAGTAGGTGGGTGGGTGAGTGGGTGAGTGAGGGGTGAGTAAGTGGGTGAGTGAGTGGGTGAGTGAGTGGGTGAGTGAGTGGGTGAGTGAGTGGGTGAGTGAGTGGGTGAGTGAGTGGGTGGGTGAGTGATGGGATGAGTAGGTGGGTGGGTGAGTGAGTGGGTGAGTGGCTGAGTGAGTGGGTGGCTGAGTGGCTGTGTCAGTGGGTGGCTGAGTGGGTGAGTGGGTGAGTGAGTGAGTGGGTGAGTGAGTGGGTGAGTGGGTGAGTGGGTGGGTGAGTGAGTGGGTGAGTGAGTGAGTGGGTGAGTGGGTGAGTGGGTGAGTGGGTGGGTGAGTGAGTGGGTGAGTGAGTGAGTGAGTGGGTGAGTGGGTGAGTGGGTGAGTGGGTGAGTGGGTGGGTGAGTGAGTGGGTGAGTGGCTGAGTGGGTGAGTGGGTGGGTGGGTGAGTGAGTGAGTGGGTGGGTGGGTGGGAGAGTGAGTGAGTGAGTGAGTGGGTAAGTGGGTGGGTGAGTGAGTGGGTGAGTGGGTGAGTGGGTGAGTGAGTGGGTGAGTGGGTGGGTGAGTGGGTGAGTGGGTGGGTGAGTGAGTGGGTGAGTGAGTGAGTGAGTGGGTGAGTGGGTGAGTGGGTGAGTGGGTGAGTGGGTGGGTGAGTGAGTGGGTGAGTGGCTGAGTGGGTGAGTGGGTGGGTGGGTGAGTGAGTGAGTGGGTGGGTGGGTGGGAGAGTGAGTGAGTGAGTGGGTAAGTGCGTGGGTGAGTGAGTGGGTGAGTGGGTGAGTGGGTGAGTGAGTGGGTGAGTGGGTGGGTGAGTGGGTGAATGGCTGAGTGGGTGAGTGGGTGAGTGAGTGAGTGGGTGAGTGAGTGGGTGGGTGGGTGAGTGGGTGAGTGGGTGGGTTAGTGGGTGAGTGAGTGGGTGGGTGGGTGAGTGAGTGGCTGAGTGGCTGAGTGGCTGAGTGGCTGAGTGGGTGAGTGGCTGAGTGAGTGAGTGAGTGAGTGGGTGAGTGAGTGAGTGGTGAGTGGGTGAGTGGATGAGTGAGTGGGTGGGTGAGTGGATGAGTGGGTGAGTGGGTGGCTGAGTGGCTGAGTGGGTGAGTGAGGGGTGAGTGGGTGAGTGAGTGGATGAGTGGGTGGCTGAGTGGCTGAGTGAGTGAGTGAATGGGTGAGTGAGCGGGTGAGGGGTGAGCGAGTGACTCACCCTGGTGGAGCAGCTGGGTGCGGTAGACGGGAGGGAGTGAGGTGAGCAGGCACAGGTGGAGCCTCATCGCAAGCAGGAACCTCACCACCTGCTCACCACCACACACAGTCCACCACCATCACCACCATCACCAACATCACCACCATCACCACCACCATCATCATCATCATCACCACCATCAACATCACCACCATCAACATCACCAACCTCATCATCACCACCATCAACATCACCACCATCACCACCATCAACATCACCACCATCACCACCATCATCATCATCACCACCATCACCACCATCATCACCATTACCACCATCACCACCATCACCATCACCAGGGGGTGGGGGAGAGGGGAGGGGGTGGGAGGGAGGGGATGGGGAGGGGGTGGAAGGGAGGGGCATGGGGGGTTGGGGGGAGGGTGTGGAGGGGGAGTGGGTGAGTGAGTGGGTGGGTGAATGAGTGAGTGAGGGGTGAGTGAGTGGGTGAGTGATTGGGTGAGTGGGTGAGTGAGTGGGTGAGTGAGTGGGTGAGTGGGTGAGTGAGTGGGTGAGTGAGTGGGTGAGTGAGTGGGTGAGTGAGTGGCTGAGTGAGTGAGTGGGGTGAGTGAGTGAGTGGGTGAGTGAGTGGGTGAGTGAGTGGGTGAGTGAGTGGGTGGGTGAGTGAGGGGTGAGTGAGTGGATGAGTAGGTGGGTGGGTGAGTGGGTGAGTGAGGGGTGAGTGAGTGGGTGAGTGAGTGGGTGAGTGAGTGGGTGAGTGAGTGGGTGAGTGAGTGGGTGAGTGAGTGGGTGAGTGAGTGGGTGAGTGGGTGAGTGAGTGGGTGAGTGAGTGGGTGAGTGAGTGGGTGAGTGAGTGGGTGAGTGAGTGGTGGTGAGGATGAGTAGGTGGGTGGGTGAGTGAGTGGGTGAGTGGCTGAGTGAGTGGGTGGCTGAGTGGCTGTGTCAGTGGGTGGCTGAGTGGGTGAGTGGGTGAGTGAGTGAGTGGGTGAGTGAGTGGGTGAGTGGGTGAGTGGGTGGGTGAGTGAGTGGGTGAGTGAGTGAGTGGGTGAGTGGGTGAGTGGGTGAGTGGGTGGGTGAGTGAGTGGGTGAGTGAGTGAGTGGGTGAGTGAGTGAGTGGGTGAGTGAGTGGGTGAGTGAGTGGGTGAGTGAGTGGGTGGGTGAGTGAGGGGTGAGTGAGTGGATGAGTAGGTGGGTGGGTGAGTGGGTGAGTGAGGGGTGAGTAAGTGGGTGAGTGAGTGGGTGAGTGAGTGGGTGAGTGAGTGGGTGAGTGAGTGGGTGAGTGAGTGGGTGAGTGAGTGGGTGAGTGAGTGGGTGAGTGAGTGGGTGGGTGAGTGATGGGATGAGTAGGTGGGTGGGTGAGTGAGTGGGTGAGTGGCTGAGTGAGTGGGTGGCTGAGTGGCTGTGTCAGTGGGTGGCTGAGTGAGTGAGTGTGTGAGTGAGTGAGTGGGTGAGTGAGTGGGTGAGTGGGTGAGTGGGTGGGTGAGTGAGTGGGTGAGTGAGTGAGTGGGTGAGTGGGTGAGTGGGTGAGTGGGTGGGTGAGTGAGTGGGTGAGTGAGTGAGTGGGTGAGTGGGTGAGTGGGTGAGTGGGTGGGTGAGTGGCTGAGTGGGTGAGTGGGTGGGTGGGTGAGTGAGTGGGTGGGTGAGTGAGTGGGTGGGTGGGTGGGTGGGTGAGTGGGTGGGAGAGTGAGTGAGTGAGTGGGTAAATGCGTGGGTGAGTGAGTGGGTGAGTGGGTGAGTGAGTGGGTGAGTGGGTGGGTGAGTGGGTGAGTGGGTGAGTGAGTGGGTGGGTGAGTGGGTGAGTGGGTGGGTTAGTGGGTGAGTGAGTGGGTGGGGTGGGGTGAGTGAGTGGGTGAGTGGCTGAGTGGGTGAGTGAGTGAGTGAGTGAGTGGGTGAGTGGGTGAGTGGCTGAGTGGGTGAGTGGCTGAGTGGGTGAGTGGGTGAGTGGGTGAGTGAGTGGGTGAGTGAGTGAGTGAGTGAGTGGGTGAGTGAGTGGGTGGGTGGGTGAGTGAGTGGGTAAGTGGCTGAGTGGGTGAGTGAGTGAGTGGGTGAGTGGGTGAGTGGCTGAGTGGGTGGGTGGGTGAGTGGGTGGGTGAGTGGGTGGGTGAGTGGGTGGGTGAGTGGGTGGGTGAGTGGGTGGGTGAGTGGGTGGGTGAGTGGGTGGGTGAGTGGGTGGGTGAGTGGCTGGGGTGGGGGGGAGGGGGTGGAAGGGAGGGGGAGGGAGGGGATGGGGGGTGGGGGGGGTGACGATGGTGGGGGTGAGTGGGGGGGGGCTGACCGGTTGCCATGGTAGCGTAGCCCCCACCCCCGGCGGCTCCCCCCAGCGCCAGGCCGTCGGCGTCACTCTGCGAGCTTGGGGTGGAGCCTGCGGTAGCTACGGTTACAGCCATAGCAACAGCCACAGCAACAGCCATAGCAACAGTTACTCGCTGCAATAGCCACATATACTCACTCACTCCATCACTCACCCAACTACCCACCTCACCCCACCCACTCACCCACCCACCCACCCCACCCACTCACCCACCCACCCACCCACCCCACCCACTCACCCACCCACCCACTCACCCACTCACCCACTCACCCACTCACCCACCCACCCACCCACCCACCCACCCCACCCACTCACCCACCCACCCACCCCACCCACTCACCCACCCACCCACCCCACCCACTCACCCACCCACCCACCCCACCCACTCACCCACCCACCCACCCCACCCACTCACCCACCCACCCACCCCACCCACTCACCCCCACTCACCCACCCCACTCACCCACCCCACCCACCCACCCCACTCACCCACCCACCCACCCCACCCACTCACCCACCCACCCACCCCACCCACTCACCCACCCACCCACCCACCCACTCACCCACCCACCCACCCCCACCCACCACTCACCCACCCACCCACCCCACCCACTCACCCACCCACCCACCCCACCCACTCACCCACTCACCCACCCACCCACCCCACCCACTCACCCACCCACCCACCCCACCCACTCACCCACCCACCCACCCCACCCACTCACCCACCCACCCACCCCACCCACTCACCCACCCACCCACCCCACCCACTCACCCACCCACCCACCCACCCACTCACCCACCGACACACCCCACCCCACCCACCGACACACCCACCCCACCCACCGACACACCCCACCCCACCCACCGACACACCCCACCCCACCCACCGACACACCCCACCCCACCTCACCCCACCTCACCCCACCCACCCACCTCACCCCACCCACCCACCTCACCCCACCCACCCACCTCACCCCACCCACCCACCTCACCCCACCCACCCACCTCACCCCACCCACCCACCTCACCCCACCCACCCACCTCACCCCACCCACCCACCCCACCCCACCCACCCACCTCACCCCACCCACCCACCTCACCCCACCCACCCACCTCACCCCCCACCTCACCCCACCCCCCCACCTCACCCCACCCCACCCCACCCACCCACCTCACCGCCCCCCACCCACCTTACCTCACCCCACCCACCTCACCCCACCCACCTCACCTCACCCCACCCACCTCACCTCACCCCACCCACCTCACCTCACCCCACCCACCCCACCTCACCCACCCCACCCACCTCACCCCACCCACCTCACCCCACCCCACCCACCTCACCCCACCCCACCCACTTCACCCCACCCCACCCACTTCACCCCACCCCACCCACTTCACCCCACCCACCCACCTCACCCCACCCACCTACCCACCCACTCACCCACCCCACCCACCCACCTCACCCACCTCACCCCACCCACCCACTCACCCACCTCACCCCACCCACCTACCCACCCGATGGTACAATATACCCAGGCAGGTGCTTAGTTTTGATGGGGCTGATGGTAAGGCCCCACCTCTGAGTGGCACGCTCCAGTCTCAGCAGCAGCAGCGTCTCCAACTCCTCTTCTGAATGAGCAGCTATTACCAAATCAAAGAGACACACACAGTGACAGAGACACAGAGACCCACACACAGACACACAGTGAGAGACACACAGAGACAGTGACACACACACACAGTGACACACACACAGTGACTCACACACAGTCACAGACACACACAGAGACACAGACACACAGAGACACACACAGAGACACACACAGTGACACACAGAGTGACACAGTGACACAGAGAGACACACACAGGGTGACACAGAGACACACACACGGGGTGACACAGAGAGACACACAGTGGCACACAGAGACACACAGTGACACACACACAGTGACAGAGACACACACGGGGTGACACAGAGAGACACACACGGGGTGACACAGAGAGACACACAGTGACACAGAGAGACACACACGGGGTGACACAGAGAGACACACAGTGACACACACAGTGACACAGAGAGACACACAGTAACAGACACATAGAGACAAACACAGTGACAGACACACACACAGTGACACACACAGTGACAGAGACACAGAGACACACAGTGACACACACACAGTGACACACACACAGTGACAGAGACACAGTGACACAGAGAGACACACAGTGACACACACAGTGACACAGAGAGACACACAGTAACAGACACACAGAGACAAACACAGTGGCAGAAACACACACACAGTGACAGACACACAGTGACAGAGACACACACACAGTGACAGAGACACACAGTGACACACACACAGTGACAGAGACACAGTGACACAGAGACACACAGTGACACACACAGTGACACAGAGAGACACACAGTAACAGACACACAGTGACACACACAGTAACAGACACACAGTGACACACACAGTGACACAGAGAGACACAGAGAGACACACAGAGAGACACACAGAGACAAACACAGTGACAGAGACACACACACAGTGACACACAGTGACAGAGACACACAGTGACACACACACAGTGACACACACAGTGACAGTGACACACACACAGTGACACACACAGTGACAGAGACACACACACAGTGACACACACAGTGACAGAGACACACACACAGTGACAGAGACACACACACAGTGACAGAGACACACACACAGTGACAGAGACACAGTGACAGAGACACAGTGACAGAGACACAGTGACAGAGACACAGTGACAGAGACACAGTGACAGAGACACAGTGACACACACACAGTGACACACACACAGTGACACACACACAGTGACAGAGACACACACAGTGACACACACAGTGACACACACAGTGACACACAGTGACACACACAGTGACAGAGACACACAGTGACACACACAGTGACACACACACAGTGACAGAGACACACAGTGACAGAGACACACAGTGACACACACACAGAGACACACACAGTGACAGAGACACACACACACACAGTGACACACACACACAGTGACACACACACACAGACACACACACAGTGACACACACAGTGACACACACACAGTGACAGAGACACACACAGTGACACACACACAAAGACACACACAGTGACAGAGACACACACAGTGACACACACACACAGTGACACACACACACAGTGACACACACACAGTGACACACACACAGTGACAGAGACACACACACAGTGACACACACACAGAGACACACACAGTGACAGAGACACACAGTGACACACACAGTGACACACACACAGTGACACACACACAGTGACACAGACACACACACAGTGACAGAGACACACACACAGTGACAGTGACACACACACAGTGACACACACAGAGAGACACACAGAGACACACACAGTGACACACACACAGTTACACACACAGTGACACAGTGAAACACAGACACAATGACACAGACACAGTGACACACACACAGTGGCAGACACACACAGAGACACACACAGTGGCAGACACACACAGAGACACACACAGTGACACAGAGACACACAGTGACACACACACAGTGACACACACACAGTGACACAGTGAAACACACAGACACAATGACAGTGACACACACACAGTGACACACACACACAGTGACACACACACAGTGACAGACACACAGAGACACACAGTGACAGAGACACACACAGACACAGAGACACACACAGTGACACAGAAAGACACACACAGAGATACACACACAGTGACAGAGACACACAGTGACACACACAGTGACACAGAGTGACACAGTGACAGACACACAGTGACACACACAGACACACAGTGACACACAGAGTGATACACACACAGTGACAGAGACACACACAGACACACAGTGACACACACATAGAGACACACACACAGTGACACACACAGTGACACACAGTGACACACACAGTGACACACACAGTGACACACACAGTGACACACACAGACAATGACACAGACACAGTGACACACACACACAGTGACACACACACACACAGAGACACACACAGAGACACCACACAGTGACAGAGACACACACAGTGACACACTCAGTGACACAAAGAGACACACACAGTGACAGAGACACACAGTGACACACAGAGTGACACACACAGACACACAGTGACACACATAGTGACACACAGTGACACAGAGAGACACACAGTGACAGACACACAGTGACACAGTGAAACACACAGACACAATGACACAGTGACACACACACAGTGACACACACAGTGACACACACACAGTGACACACACACAGTGACACACACAGTGACACACACACAGTGACACACACACACGGAGACACACAGAGACACAGAGAGACACACACAGAGACACACACACAGTGACAGAAACACACAGTGACACAGAGAGACACACAGTGACACACAGAGACACACACAGTGACAGAGACACACACAGTGACACACACAGTGACACACACACAGTGACACACACACAGTGACACAGTGAAACACACAGACACAATGACACAGACACAGTGACACACACACACAGTGACACAAACACAGTGACAGACACACACAGAGACACACACAGTGACAGAGACACACAGTGACACACACACAGTGACACACACACAGTGACACAGTGAAACACACAGACACAATGACACAGTGACACACACACAGTAACAGACACACACAGAGAGACACACACAGAGACACACACACAGTGACAGACACACAGAGACACACACAGTGACACACACAGTGACACAGTGAAACACACAGACACAATGACACAGTGACACACACACAGTGGCACACACACAGTGACACACAGAGTGATACACACACAGTGACATAGTGAAACACACAGACACAGTGACACACAGACACAGTGACACACAGACACAGTGACACACACACAGTGACACAGAGACACACAGAGACACACACAGTGACACAGAGAGACACACACAGACACACAGACACACAGTGACACACAGAGTGATACACACACAGTGACAGAGACACACAGTGACACACACAGACACACAGTGACACACATAGAGACACACACAGTGACACACATAGAGACACACACAGTGACACACACAGTGACACACACACAGTGACATAGTGAAACACACAAACACAATGACACACACACAGTGACACACACACACAGTGACACACACACAGAGACACACCGTGACAGAGACACACAGTGACAGAGACACACACACAGTGACACAGAGACACACACAGTGACAGAAAGAGACACACAGTGACAGAGACACACAGTGACACACACAGACACACAGTGACACACACAGTGACACACAGTGACACACACAGTGACACACACAGTGACACAGTGAAACACAGACACAATGACACAGTGACACACACACAGTGACACACACAGTGACACACACACAGTGACAGACACACACAGAGATACACACAGTGACAGAGACACACACACACAGTGACACAGAGACACACACAGAGACACACACACAGTGACACACACAGACACACAGTGACACACACAGTGACACAGAGACACACACAGTGACAGAGACACACAGTGACACACACAGTGACACACAGTGACACACACAGTGGCACACACAGAGCCACCCACAGACTCACACACAGTGTGAGTCTGTGGGTGGTCTCTGTGTGGGTCTTTGTGAGTCTCTGTGGATCTCTGTGTGAGTCTCTGTGCGAGTCTGTGTGAGTCTCTGTGTGAGTCTCTGGGTCTCTGTGCGTCTCTGTGCGTCTCTGTGGGTCTCTGTGTGAGTCTCTGTGAGTCTCTGTGGGTCTCTGTGGGTCTCTGTGGGTCTCTGTGTGAGTCTCTCTGAGTCTCTCTGAGTCTCTGTGAGTCTCTCTGAGTCTCTCCGAGTCTCTGTGAGTCTCTGTGAGTCTCTGTGAGTCTCTGTGAGTCTCTATGGGTCTCTATGGGTCTCTATGGGTCTCTCTGTGAGTCTCTCTGAGTCTCTGAGTCTCTGTTCACCTGTGGCAGCTGCTGGTGAGTGAGCTGGTGAGTGAGCTGGTGAGTGGGCGGGTGAGTGAGCGGGTGAGTGAGCAGGTGAGTCAGATGGTGAGTGGG